>NW_025544810.1:872490-1024953 GCF_000150115.1 Histoplasma capsulatum G186AR | reverse complement strand
GGAAAACACATGGAGCATGAACGGATGCCTTGTCCCTTACACTACTCAGAAAAGCATGATTAATCAATTGCATTGAGCTAGAACAACACAACCGCAGCGTTGAGCTTACAGACCACCTTGTACACGATATAGAAGTGGACGAAAGGTGCAATAGGTAGGCTAGTAGCACTGATTATGAAACTATACAGTTCAAGATTCACAATGCTTGAGATCAGTTTATTGAATGTGAGCCCAGAAATGCTGAAGAATGACATCAATAGCAATATAATCCCCCACCCTCGGAGATTGATCTAATATCTGTGTGTTCAGTAACATTGCAACATCTTGGCTTATCTCCTTGGTATCAACCATTCGCTATTTATAGCTTCTTGTTTTACCAATACTGAATTCTTATTATAGACTCTAATAGACTTTAATCTCATGTCTACAGTTATGATGTGTGCCATCAAAGATGTTGTAAGAAATTATTCGTCAATATTGAATGAAGCCGATATGTTCTAAGGTGCTTTTAAGTCCTTCAATGGATGGAGCTGGATCTTGTGTCTATCGAGCATACACTCGGCAGAACAAAGTGAACCAGTTGATGGCAATTCCAATGTTTTTCAGCTAAAACTTCAGCTAAAATTGAATTCTTCGAGGAAGACGATTAAAGAAGTAGTGCAAAAAAAAACCCACATAATACAGTCATAACTATAAATAGATGTTAACAACATGGAAGAACTCATGGTTGAGAATTTGAAGAAGGTCAAGAAACACCTGACCAATCAGATTTGATGTCAATAGTTAGTTTTCAATTAGAATTTACTGGTTACGGATTGAAGATTACAAACGAAAAGAATCTGTTCCGATGTAAAAGACTGGGTTTGCACTGAGTTCAAATCCCACCGAGTTAAAAAAGTTAAAATTGCCTTCTCCCAGATGAACCGTCAAATATTTCAAGGGCCAGCTGTTAACCACGAGGTAAATGTGGGGGATAGGTAACCACTTGCGGGCTTGTCACTAACTAACGCCCCTTAACTGCGGGAGGGGGAATCCCTTGATTCAATCGAGATAGGTGAAGAAACATGGAGACAGAAGCAACTAATAAGGCCATTATGAAATGAAGCAAAAAAAAAAAAAAAAAAAAAAAAAACCGAAAGCTAATCAAAACATGGGGTGGACAAGGTGGACCTTTTTTGTATGCTATATGCCCTCAGCACCCATACCGCGTATGACATAATGAATGCAAGGGTTGTTAACTGGAGATAACAGATGAGGGTCATGCAGCAGGTATGGCAGATATATAAATATCCCCTGGGAACATCATAAATGTGAATAGCCGTTTGACGTTTGGAGGTGGGGAATTGCGAAATTTGAGACCTTTTAGAAACCCATATGGAGACAAAACAAATAGTTTCTCGAATGATGTTACCTAAATTATACAAGAGTTAGAATAAAATAATGAATGGAAAAAAAAATTAAATTAAATTAGAATAATAATAACTCAAACTGAATTCCTATGAGTATATAATATCCTTCTTCGCCATTGAAAAAACTCTTCAGTAAAACAGAGAGCAGAACGAGACACTGACAAGAAAATTAGGAGAACAAAATAAAATCATTGATATCTGCGCTGAGCATGGGGGCGGAGATGAAGGAAAAACAAAGAGGAGTAGAGCAACCACTACCAAAAAAAAGATACAAAAATCATAAGGAGGGAAATATATCCACCACCCCTCCCTACTCATAAATGGAAAATGCCCGAAACCCAGAATCCGATAGCAACGCCATTTTGCAGACTTAAACAAGTTCCGACGTGTTAAGAGAGAGAAACAAAGGGGGTTGGAAAAAATCAGAAAAGGAAAATTGAAAGAACGAGAAAACTGACGAAAAATATCAAACCAAAACCGACCCAACACCCCTTTTCGCCGTACCCTATGATGTTATGTTCTAAATTGCTATGCAGTTCTGCTGGAAGGTCCAATTCGCTTCAAGGGCTGAATTTGAAAGAACCCCATCGATCATTGCACCATTATGATCGAGGCTAAATGATACGGAAACGGAGAGAATAAATTATGAATCCAGAATGAAACGAAAGATAGAGAGAAAAAAGGAGAGGCAAGTCGAAAGCCCGAACCGAAGGCATTCTAGTATACCATACATAGCAGCTCAGCTTCCAGGATGAATTTGCCCTCTTTGTATTTCTCGGTGGTCTCGTATGCTTTATCGTACTTCCACCCGACGATCTCTTTGCACTGCCGGCACATAATGTCTCGAACAACATGCCGGCCGGTTGTCATGCTCCGCTCCACAGCCTCGGCTTGGTTATGTTGACTACGTTATTGAAGAGGTAGGCTTTGCCATGTTGGCCACGAAAATTCTAGTATGGGGAAGAAGAGAGAATGTCAGAGGTAAGGTCAATTTCTCTTTAAGTGAGGACGAGATAGCAGTGAGTATATGAAGGGGGGGTGGGGGGGGGGGGGCGGGGCTAGGTAAGTTGATAAAAGTGTGAAAAACAGGGGCCAGCCTACTCGACTTATGATATCGTGGTAATCAGCCAAGTGGGTTTTGCAGGTTTTGCACCCAAAGATCTTATTGGAAGTGAGGTAGATGTTGTATGAGAGACCCATTGCGAAGGGCTGTCACCACTGTTCGCCTAACGGAAACCAGTGATATGCACCACGTCAATTGTCACGGGGTATAATAAAGGAATAGTTCTCTCGATGGTGATTCCAATTCTCAAGGCGGGGTTCAGTGAGGAGGATGTAGGTTTGACATCAACTGGAAGCAACAAACTGCAGTTAGGAGAAGCAGCTTTTTCTCGTTTAAGGTAAGTAAAAATGTGTGAAGATATAAAAATGTTTTTCAAATGAAAAGCGAAGAGGCCCAGCTCTTTGAGGGGTGAGGTCGTCTGTATAGTGAGAAGATGATTTAGAACGAGGAGAGTTTTAGAAATTAAATGACCTCGTCACGTCACACAAGGATCCTCTCTCTCTGTTTATTTTTTTTTTCTGGTTCTAGCTGCCGTTCTCTGCGGATTCTCCTCGTCAGAAGAGAACGGGTCCCCGCTACTATTCCTTAGTATCAAGGTGAAAGTTCTAAAGGCAGTTGCAAGTTTTTGTGCTCACACACCCGAAGACGATATTTCACTCTTCCGGCAAGATGCAGCGATGACCTCTTATGGCTCGAGTTAGAACGACTTGTGTTGTCGGTAGTTCCGAGGGAGGTATGCTGGGGCATAAACTTGCCCAATCGAAGGGCAAACGCAGGGCCGAAGACTTGAGGGGGACAGGCCGATCCAGAAGATGGATGGATAGATAGATAGACGCTACAGGCAACTTCCCTTCGGTGGATTTCCGGGTTGTCAAACGAGACCAGCAGACGAAGAAAAACAGTGTGTGTGTTGGGAAAGAAGGGTGTGGAGAAGAGAGAGGATAAGGAGGAGGGCTAGGCAATGGCGATAAGCCCACGAGAGATGGGGGGCGTGAGCGGATTGAGATGAACTAACTATAACTGGTCCGTGATCGATGAGCAGGTCACTGGATCATCCCCGGACAAGGTTGGAACATGTAGTTCAGGGAGGAATGTTATTCCGCACATATGTATCTCGCGCCCATGACAACATGGAAGTAGGCAGTCGAGGTCGTGAGGATAAATTCAAGAACCAACATGGGACATATGGGGGTCGGCTTTGATGTCTCCCGAGCATCCGCAGGTCGCCCTTGTGAAATGATTGCCTGCTACAATGACATCATCGGGATAAATTAGTTATCAACGATTTGGCTAGTAACTAGTCAATATTGCCGTATCTCGATACCCATTCAGTTTTTCCATGGTTTTTCTGATGGGAACCTAACTAAGATCAGACCCTATGGGAGGTTCATAATGTTTTGAAATGATGGATGTTGATATATTAATTATATTAATTTCAGGCACCTTATTTAAATATGTCGACACCATGGCACCTGTCGCTTCATCAGAGAACCAATGAACAAAAATTAACTAACTATTAAAATCGCTGTAAATAAATTAAATATCCCAAGATGAGGTGGGTGGAGAGCCAATTCTGGTATGATGATGCCTGGCGCTACTGCATTCTTTGCTCATGGTGGATTGAACTTATTGATGAGCAAAACCAAGCAATATAGCCTCAGGAACCCACCGCCGCCAACTCCTTCACAACTCCCTCCCTTCACAAATATTGTCCGTGATGCAAAACTCCTCAGCGTTGATTAAGTCTGTTGCAATTAGCCTCCCAGAAGTTCCTGCAATCCGTGTGTCCCCAAAGCTCAATCCACCATTCTCCGAAATTGTCGTGAACGATCCCATCAATTTTAGGAATCCTCTCATCCCGCTTCAACCCACATAGTCCACAGGCATGTGACGCCTTGAAAGCTCCGTCCTCTTCAACCGTCCCCGTCCTCACTTGCACGTTTTTAGGCAGAACGGGTACTGCGCGTCCACCAGCGGACAAAAGGAAAGAATTCAGATAACTGCTTCGCTTCTGCCACGCTTCAAGGACCTCAACGGCTTCTTTCTCTTCCTTCACATTTTCGCTTTTATTTACGCTGTTGAGTTTCATTCCACCGGCTTTTCCAGAGTTTGCGGGGCCGATTTTCATGCTTTGGCTTAACACGGTGTCTCGTTTCCAACGAAGTGTACGTCCGGCTAGAATACGTGCCATGACCTTCAAATCGTTTTCAAGGGATGAAACTAGCTTCGGATCTTTCGACCCTACTTGCTTGCACTTGACCGATTCCTGATAATATTGTTCTAGAAGCGGCGGGAATAGAGGCAGAAGGATTGATGGAGGGGGAATATTCATAGGGCGATGTTGGAAAGTATTAGATTTTGTGGGCATCATGGGGGTTGTCGGGGGTTGCATAAATACTGGCTGGTTTACTTCTGCTGTTGCTGTCTCGAGCAGGGCAACGTCCGGTCTGGATGGTTCCAGAAATATTGCCGGAGTTGTATTGGCAGTCCAGGTAGCATCTGCGAAATCCCCCCAGTCATCATCGTCCGATTGTTCAGACTTTGACGGAACGATGTTACTGCCACTGCTTTCTTCGAACTTTGTCCACGCGTTGTCCCAAGGAGAAACATCAGCCGCCGCTACCTCGATTGCTCTTTTATCATCCGTTTTAACATTGGGGGGGAGTAAATCCAGCAACGACTGTTGGTGAAATTTTGCAGTTGTGCTTTCTGTCGCGCCAGATGCCATATCAAGAGCAGTATCGTTTCTAGTATCCCAGGATAGTAAATTATCAGCATTACCACTGTTACTGTCCACTCCGGGAGGATTTGCTGTTTCAAACTCTCCCCATTCATCAGTTTCATCGTCGTCTTTTATATCTTCCGTGGATGCATCAAACAATACATCCGTACCGCTTTCCACCCGCCACAGGTTTTTGCTTGAAGTAGACGCTACCTGGGCTGGCTTTAAATCTGGCGTAGGCGTGCGGGCACAGAAACCCTGTTCACTATTGCTTTTGTTTGCGGCGCGGGCATCTCGTGAGGTAGATAAGAATGAGCCCCAGGCCCCACACCCCTTGTTGTTGTCTGGGTCAAAAAATCGCGAGGCTCGATCGTTCTCAGGAGGCGATTTCTGAGATGACTGGTCCCATTGACCGGTAGCGTTCGGCTCACCGAAAGCAGCTAGAAGATCGGCAGACATGGCAGTGATATATAAAATAGTCGAAGAAGATATCAAGCTCGACTTGTCTGCGTTCCCGGGGTAGTGAAGAGCTCGAAGCCAACATCCGTCATCACGATGGTAACCGGTAGCACCCTTAAATTAACGCCACACCGATGGTCTGCTGAATAGATTCACTCATCGCTTCACTCGAAAGTCCCGGCTCCGTGCAAGATCTTCGATGAGAACAAAGCCTCCTCAAAAAAATGAGGACTGTCCAAAGGGAAACGCAAAACATGCCAAGAACCGGGGTTTACTAACCTGTACTATTGTGGCGGACGTAAAGCTTGCGAAAACAGAATTTTCTGCCACCCCCTGAAAAGTAGTAGCAAAACACCGCAAAAATAACCAAAATATCCACGTATCTCTAGAATCATTCAAATATCATCCAATTCATTCAAATACGCACCTTTATCATCAAATACGCACCTTTATCATCAAATCTGCCAATATGCCCCCCCAGCTCAGCGAATTTACCACCAATGAGATCGTACACCTTCTAAACAATGGTTATATGCCTGCTCAGATTGCGCGGACCATTGAGTGCCATCTGGCCACTGTATATCAAATCCAACAAAATATTCACTGCTTTGGAACTGCTAGAAGTCCTCATTCAACATGGGGTGTAAAGCCAAAGATCACACCAGATATCTTGTCAGATTTGGAGGATTTTTTTGAGGCATATCCAACTGCATATCGCGATGAGGCTGTCTGCTTTGTGAAGGATGAATTTGATGTTGATATCCACCCTCAATTGATATCTAGATTGTTGAAGAAACTGAATTTGACACAGAAAAAGGTGATTAATTATTGCAATTGTCACTTATAGAACCTGCTAATCTGTCAGTTCTATTTGATATAGATTGAACCCATGGCCACTCAACGCGATGAAGAACTTCGAGCTGAATGATGTATTCAAGTTACTCAGTATCAACCTGATCAACTTATATTTTTAGATGAGAGTGCTGCAAATGAATGTACTGCAGATTGATGATATAAATGATCAAGCAGAGGATTCCCTTGTCACATTAGAAGGCCCTGTAAATGATCTTGCAGATGATCAATCTTACCTGCGATAAGTGTCAATGGATATCTTGATTATGATATATATCAGAGGTCCTATAATACAGAGAGGTTCAATGAGTTTGTACGTGTCCGGATACTGCCCAAATGCCAACAAGGTTATCACTACCTAGTGATGGATAATTGCTCTTCTCATTGTTCACAAGCACTGTGAGATCTCTGCAGAGAAGCTGGCATTGGACTTTTATTCTTACCCCCATATTCTCCTGATTATAATCCTATAGAGGAGTCATTTCACACATTGAAAGAATGGATTAGAAGATACAGATGTCAGTTAGAGAATCAGTTTGATGGAGATTTTGAAGCCTTCTTGCATCATGCAGTTGAGAACTTCATGGGAGAAGAAGATGCAAGAGGATATTTCAGATCTGCTCATATAGGATAGTATTGTAAAATCTAGAAAGATTCAGATTGCAATTCAATTATGATGATATATAATATCTAAGTTTCAAATTCAGAAGCAGAAGCAGTATGAGGTCTGCTGCCATCACTACAAACAGCAGATAAAGACAATTTAATCTCCTTCAACCATGACTGCCAGATAGGACTCTTTAACCCATCTCTTATTATCAAGAATATACCCATTCCAATATTCAACTGAACCACCTGCTCATTTGTCATTGTCTGTATATGATCCAGTTCAAATCCTTCATTCTGAATAATGCTCTTTGCAGTTAAAAGAGCTTCTGCTCTTTGAGATCTCTCTGTCATCAACCAGTTGAAGAACTCATCAATAAACAGATCCACATGTTCACCAAACTGAGGGATTGGACTACTTTGAATAGGAGGCAGGTTTGGATTCGACAGCAGATTTGGATTCGACGGCAGGTTTGGATTCGACGGCAGATTTGAATTCAACAGCAGATTTGAATTCAACAGCAGGTTTGGATTCGACAGCAGGTTTGGATTTGATGACAAGTTTGAATTCAGTCCTCCCATGCCTCCCATTCCTTCCATCATATATTTCATCACCATCACATTGATTATCTCACTTGAAGACACAATATTAGATGAAGAAGAAGTTGAGGGAGGGAAGATAACTGCTGACATCTGAGGTGTCTGTATAGAAGGGTTAGAAGCAGAGATAGATTCACTTTTTCATTCCTTCTTCTCCTTTCTATCCATTAATCTTTTTGTCATCTTTCTTGACAGATTTTTAACTATTGCATGTCCATGTTCAACATCATCTATCCAACTGGCAATCTCACTACTCAGGAGTTGAATATGAGTATCATCAAAAGCCATTCAACAAGTGCCCTGCTCAAAGTTATGACAATTCATCTTTTGACAACACCAGTGAGCAGTTATCTCACACCCAATCCACAAAGAATCACACTCATTTGACCATCAATTTCGAGCCTCCTTCAGCTGCTGGCTAGTGGCCGTGGATCTTGTACGCGTAGGCGGCAGCTTTTCATCATTGGATATTTCATGAATTTGAGAGGATTTGGCAGGACGATAGAGAGGGGATTTGGCAGGTGGTGAGATTACTTCTTCTTTGACATCTAATGCTCTTTTTGATGCCAATGTCTGGGTTGTTAATTGTGAATCCGACACTCCAATGAAAGCTGCAGGACCGCGTATTACAGAGGTGTTTGAGAATAGAGTTGAGATATCAAGAAGATTAAAAGAGGTGGTAATCTCAATGCTAAATCCGCTCATCTTCTCCTTATATAACTTCTTCAAAAGAGTGATAATCTCTCTCCAATCTGTCTCCTTCTCAAGGGTGATTTTGATTGAAGATCCACATTTGTTTGATGAGATGACTGCTATACAATTTGCAACTTCTATCTCCTTGCAGTTCTGCTTCATAACATACTCTTCAGCTATTCTTTTTGCAGTATATTGAATACAATAGAAGCTGACAGTCATATCATTTGTTGTGACATTCCATAACTTGATCTTTATAGACTCCTTTATCCCATTGATAATCACCCATTCATACAGCCTGAATGAGATCTCAGGCTCAGAGGTAGGTGTTTGCAGAAATCGAGGATCTTCTGACTGTGTCTCCTCCTTCTCCTCCTCCTCCTCCTCCTTCTCATCATCAGTTGGATTCTTGTCATTATCCGGAACATCCAGAACAGGCAGTTTGGGCAGACAAAGACACAGAGTAGTTGGAGTCCTTTTACGAGCTTGTGAGGCAGTAGAACAGTGGGTGTTGCGGGGCATATTGGCAGATTTGATGATAA
Source organism: Histoplasma capsulatum G186AR (assembly GCF_000150115.1). Lineage (NCBI taxonomy): Eukaryota > Fungi > Ascomycota > Eurotiomycetes > Onygenales > Ajellomycetaceae > Histoplasma > Histoplasma capsulatum. Next base: position 1,016,007 of record NW_025544810.1, on the reverse strand, counting down.
AGGTGCGTATTTGATGATAAAGGTGCGTATTTGAATGAATTGGATGATATTTGAATGATTCTAGAGATACGTGGATATTTTGGTTATTTTTGCGGTGTTTTGCTACTACTTTTCAGGGGGTGGCAGAAAATTCTGTTTTCGCAAGCTTTACGTCCGCCACAATAGGAAACGATCATTTTGCAACTCCACCAGAGGGGATCAGGAAATCCCCAAGTGCGCGACACTTCACAATACAATTTTGTATGCACGGTCCATCGGTTGAACCATGATCAACTAATTAAACAGGGGATCTCTGGGTGAGATAAGCGATGTGACGTAATTTGACTACAAGCTAGGAACTTGTCACCACTCAACCTGTGAACCACAAGCATAGGAGGAAGCAGAAAGGATAGTCCGACGATGCCATGAAAACTGTGGAGGAAGCTCGGTATGACCTATCCTTTTCATTTATTCGTTCCTCCTACTAATAGGTTAGGAAGGAAACGTTGGCATTCGCTTTTCAACGGCAAATCCTCGTTAGCCGAGCTCAAGCACGCGTTGAGAGACAAACATGGTGGGGGACCATGTGAAGATGGTTTGAGATCGGTGTGCTGGAAGGTCAGCTTCAGCCTACATGAAACCGCATTTTCTTTGGCTGTTTAGTGCTCAACAAATTACCAGGCGTTTCTTATTCATCAAAACCTCGATACCGCTTCTTGGCCTGTCCAGATACTTGACTCGAGAGCTGCGTACCAGTCACTGCGGGAATACTTCCTAAAGTATATACAGCATCCAGATGACCTACCGTCTACAGCAGACCCGTTGGCCGAGGATGATGAGGTGCGCTTGCACCCCTTTGCGACCTTAGAAGACTTGGTGACCTGTCACCCTGTGCCTAACTTATTCTTCCCATAGTCTCCTTGGCAAACCCTACGACGAGATGAAGCTATAAGGGCAGAAATATACCAGGATGTGGAAAGATGCATGCAGGAAAACTATTTCTTTCGGGAGCCCACGACAAAGGCACGGATGCTAGATATACTGTTCATATACACAAAATTGAATGCCGACCTTGGCTACCGACAGGGCATGCATGAGTTACTAGCACCTGTTTTGTGGATTGTAGAACACGATGCAATTGACAAAAAGTCCATAGATGTTTCAGCCTCTCATAATAGAACGGACGATTTGATGCTGCAGGTCCTCGATATGGAGTACACAGAACATGATGCCTTCACGATCTTCTGTGCTATCATGCAGACTGGAAAGCTATTTTATGAGCAAGAGGCCAAAAAGGTACCTGGGGTCCAATCAGATATTTCGCCTATCGTTGCTCGGAGCCAGCACATCCATCAAGTAGTGCTCAGGGCTGTTGACCCGGAATTGGCAGATCATCTACAAGTTACAGAGATACTTCCACAAATATTCTTAACGTGAGTATCAGTTAACTTGAAAGCGCTTCGTTATTGCTGATATTTTATAGTCGCTGGATACGTCTCCTATTTGGCCGAGAATTTTCATTCCAAGAAGTGCTCAGCATATGGGATTTACTATTTGCCGAAAAAATGAGACTCGAACTAATTGATGCTATTTGCGTTGCAATGCTTCTCAGGATCAGGTGGCAACGTAAGCATGTGTATGTCAAACCTTACTCTGATACTTATGGCTGATAAAACCGTTAGTGCTCGATGCGGATTACTCTTCTGCTCTGGGACTGTTATTGCGATATCCTGCGCCGACTCCCTGCAAGCCAGTAACCTTCGTAGAAGACGGTCTCTTCCTCGAAAAAAACACAAATTGCGAAGGCGCATCACTACTTATACAGAAGTATTCAGGAAAGGCACCTGATCCAAATAAGCAGTACATTCCACCGACTCAGATTGCAGTCGCACGATTTCCGCCTCGCAGAAGGAAGAAACTTACAAGCCGAGAACCCAGCAGTGCGCCAAGCGAAGTTCCGTCCCCGAGCGTTTCTCCCGCAAGAAACCACCAACGACGGCTCGATTCTTTGTTCCAGGACGTGTCGGAAGGGCTACAACGCCGTACAGAGGGATGGGGCGTAACCAAAGCCGTTCGTGGCGCAATGGTTGAAGCTAGACGCAATATCCAAAACATGCACTCCAGTGCAAGTACTCCCGCACCCCGGCGCATCGAAAGCCCGCCTCACGACTCGCCTAGCCCGCCACATATCAGCCTTGCTACGATACGTAGGCTAAATGCTAGAATTTCCGCTCTTGAGAGCCGGAGCCAGACTTTGGCTGGAATGTTGGGAGAAGCCATTAACGAGTTGCATACTAAGCAAGTGCATCCAAACAATTCCGGCATTGAGGCCATCGATCTTGCTCTGGCAAAACTGCAATTTGTGCAAGTGTACCTAGAAGACCCCACTATCCCAATCCCCGACGAAGAAAAATCAGCCACACAGGCTCCAGCCAGAGCACGTTCAAGTGAACCTGTGTCCAACGTCGTTGCGGGCAAAGAAAACAACACCCCCAGCGGCCAGCCGAGGGGAAATAATAACTCAGCATTCCTTGAACTGCCTAACAACGGAGACTCAGAGGCCTCAGACATTATCAAACCGGTCCCATTGCGACCAGCAGCAGCGCCGGCAACGCGCGCACCCATAGCAGAGTCACCATTTTCGTGGATGTTGGGTGATAACAGGGAGCGTTCGGGGTTTGTGACATCCGTGGCAGTCCCCCCAGAGCAGAGTCGGAGTACAGGCACGCTTTTTGGGGACAACCGGGCTGATGAGAGGAGGAAACCGCCCGGAGATGAAGAGGATGGCGTTGTCCTAGATAGCTTGCGTGGAGTAGCCAAAACGTCATAACAGAATGTTTCTTTTCTTTTTCAAGACGTATAGCTTTGGGGGTATGCGGTATGAGCTCCTTCAACCAGGGATCCTATTCCGCAATTCGAAATTCACGTCTAGTTCCCCCACCCCCATTGTTTCAGCAAGTCATATAGATAATAAATGCCTTTACAACAGGCATACAGAGGTTGACCAAAGATGATTCCCCTGCATGACTTTTTATTAAATCGCCAACTATCTTTAGCACCTTTTCATGTTTCCTTACCGGTTACCCATTTATTGTTCGTATGACGGATAGCAATGTTGTGCTGTGCTTTCCTTTCCGCCTCCGGTAGCTACATTATCTAGTTATTCAGTTAAATGAGTGAGCCGACGGATCCTCGTCCCAGATCAAGCAATGAAACCACCCATCCATTTACACGTAAAATTTGACAATACTACGCATGTCAAAAGAGGACGCCTTTTGAGAAAGGAAGAAAAAAAGAAAATCAGGTGCACGCATCACGGTCAGAAAGCACCACCAGGCCGATCACCCTGATAGTGAAGACATCCTCATTATCCGTGGCTGATGGTGTCAAGTGCACATCAAGAGTGGTGGCTCCGCAACGATCGGAGAGGTTCAGCTTCTGTGTTGGAATCGGGGTTGTGTGACAATCAGAGCATGCAAAAAAGACATTTGTCACAGATAATTACTAGTTATCAGGCAAATGACGCCGCCTCTCCGGCAGCACTGGACATGGTATCCTGTGCTACTCGTACTAGTATCGTATCTTCCTCCAACCGACTCAGCCACGTGGGGTTCAGCACCGCCCCACTCCCTCGCCTGGTGGCTGAATGAACCTCCGCGGCTTGCCCCACGGTCTGCGGTGTCTCAACTCCCAATTTCTTCTTTCTTGGTCGACATCCAAAGCAACTTGAAAAGACGCCGTCATTTGACACTCGAGAGGACGGCCGTTTTCTTTCCTTTCCGTTTATTCTTTTCATTTCTTTTCATTTCTATAGTTGGCTACCCACGTAGCTCAGCTTCATTCCTCCCGTACTTCCTTGATGAGCATTTAAACTACTTATCAATCAACCCATCAAATCCATGATTGCCGCGGAAATTTAACGCCTCTACCTCCGCCGCCTACCAAAACAGCAATCAAAGTAGGGGAAGATCAAAGTGGAACCGCTTTTTTTGGCTTCCTGCCGTTTGTCGGCCCTCTGTATCCCTCTGTACCTGGTAAACAGTGCGGAATCACGTCCTTTGATCCTAAACCACCCACTACTGAACAAACCCTCCTGCACCGATTTCCCTCACCCTAAACACAGGGCGTGTGAAGAACCGAAGCGCATGTCGTCTGGACACATCTGATCGTCAGTGCGGGCCGCCCAGACCCACGACGCCCAGCATTGAATCTTATCAACAACATCCGGTAGGCGTCCGTCGGTAGCTCATTAATCGGACATCATGAGGCCATCGGGGCGGCATACAACTGAGGATGATGGTTAGTGCAAGTTTGTTCTGTTGTTGATCCGTTTGTTCCTGTTTGGTGGATGAGACTTGCAATGCGGGGAGGATTGGATTGAATAAACCCCTCCACCCAGGAAGAATGGTCGAAGAGGAAACCCGCATATGCCGCTGCCGCTGTGGGGTGTAGTAGCGAGCTTTAGGCGGGGCTAGGCTATTTTACGGTGGATGGGCAGCGGAAGCAAATCTTTAGTCACGCCTTGCCACCGAACCCGTGGGCATGTCCCGTTCAATGTTGGGATGACGCTCTCGGGAGAAGGACCAAATAAGCATTTCAGGGACCGCCGATTGAATGACCTTCTCTAATCAACAGGGAACTCTTTGTCAAAAATGTGGAATTAGCAAATCCCGGACATTTGGCTGACTACTTTTGAGACAGGCGAGCTCAGTTCTCTCATGTCGCCTCCGGGACGACAAATCCCTTCACCCTTACTGCTGCCATCAGGGCCTACAAATCATTCGACAGAAAATCTTTCCGTGCGAACCACAAATGATACTGACTATTCACAAAAGAGACAGTCATTGGATGCTAGTTCCTTGGAATTTGACTACGTGTCGAGGTCCGCATTTTTCTCTACATTTCTCCTTTCTCTTGTCACCCACCAGAAGAATGTCCTCACAAACTTATGCCGTTTGATAGATCCACTTTACTCGAACATGAGCACGGACTCGGTCCATCGGGTTTACAACGTATCCGGCAAGCTCCAACTCTCCCAAAAATATCAAATTCTGCCTTCACCTCCCCAATCGCACCTCAAAGTGCGGCCTCGTCGCGGTCACCATCGATACATTTCTCAACCGATCGATCCCCTCTCGGCCTCGAGGATCTGCATCGCTTTCCTTCGGAATCCCTCCATTCGTTTTCGTTCGCCCAGCAATCCGAAGACTTTCTACACAATAGACAAAACGTGTTGAAACGATCCATTGACTTCATGAAAGATCGGTTTGGCTTTGCAGCGAGCAATGTCCATCTTGCTAACGCACAGGCTCGGCTAAGTGGAGACGCGGACATTCAGAGTATGATGGAATTGGTAGCTAAGGCGAATCTGCTGGAACATGACGAAAACCACAATGTGCACTCAGGCTTAGCAAAAGGCCCTCTAACTGGTCCGCCAGATATTGAAGGTGCCAATATATTTGAAAAGGCGTTCGCGAACGCAGATGATCCCCTGTCGCAGACCACAGGTGAACATTCGTCGGGAAATGGAACTACCTCGCCCCAACAAATTCTTAGAGGAAGTCAATATTTAAGTCCTATTTCAGATGATCATTTAACATCTCAAATACGGTGGATGAGGTCTGCACCTTCATCGAGGCGTGTTAATCTAAAACGAACCTTCACGGATCTGAGTTCAGTTGCACTTCAAAATCAACTCACGGAGGCTCTAGCTCAGCCTTACTCGACTGGTGAAATGCCTTCTCAAAGCGGCATTTTCCCTTATGGCCTAAGCAGTAGTGCGTCAAGCCTTCACACTCATAGTAGTAAATGGTCTCCCTTTTCGCAGGCTGTGTTCACAACAGGATCAAAAGCGCCCTGGACGATTCTCGCTGCCAATGATCTTGCATGTCTAGGCTTTGGTGTGACAGAAGCTGAAGTCAAAAATCTAAGTATCTTAGATCTCTTCCAAAAGGAGAGGACGCAGTGGCTGGAGTCGAAGTTACGGAAGCCTCCTCTGGATAATTCAAGCAAGCCCGATCCACAGGAGAAACCGAAAACGAACACCGTCAATTCTCGCTTCTTCGGTATGGGAAACGGCGTGACTGCACACCTACTCAGCAAGCCCCCTTCACACGCGGCAAAAGCTCGAAGAGCGAAAACCGAGGGTGGCAATGACACCAGTCCTGATGGCACAAGATCCGCCCAGAAACCGAATCACGCTTCCAAGAAATCTCGTGGTGTTTTACTGTGCGGTGATGTCGTACCAATCCAGAAGAGGAATGGGTTAACAGGGTCAGCAAGCGTCTGGGTGATCGAAAAACGTGGGGGGTTGATATGGGTATTGGAAGAAATTGTAGAAAATACGGCCTATTTACACTTTGATGATGCTGGACGATTAGTCGAGAGTCATGGGGATATTGAGCCTATTTGGGGAGTAAAGATGCTCAAGGCTGGCGTTCCTATCACGGATATTATTCCAAACGTCCCGCAACGCCAGAAAAAGAATGATGCAGAAGATGTGTTCCGAGAGATTGTCGAGTTGAAGTACTTCACGGCGCTGATACAAAATGAGGCGTCCATCCCGATTACCATTACTGAATTATCGTCTCCTCGTGATCTTCGTATCTCCCATTTCCCACATGTTGCCGGAATTGTGGTTGCGTCTGCAACAACTCTGCATGTTATCAGCGCGAATTCCGTATTCTCTGCTGCCCTTTTTGGCCAGGAGCATCTTAAAGGTTTAATGATTACGGATTTAATCCCACATTTCGATGAATACCTGAACATTTTGACGGAAGAAGATAATGTTCCCTTGGTTGATGGTATGGTGATACCAGAGCATAGCTTCAGAAAAGCAAGGGCGCTGTTGGTCCTTCGGGAGGGGAAAGCTAATGCTGCATCTTTATTTCTCAGACCTTACGGTCTCCCATCACGTCACCGCGACGGAAAAGAGATTATGGTGGATGTTCAAATGCGTGTGGTTAAAAGCGAAACCATATTTCCTGGAAACTCGACGCCTGACATCAACGAACGTCCAGCGCTAGACGATGAAAGTGGAGCACCTGTTGCCGTTACTGAAGTTGTATATGCGTTGTGGATAACATACTCACGGCAATTCCACTCAATTATGCAAGAGGAGAACAATTTTCCCCAATCACTCTCGGCGAAATCCCCCTCTATCCCACAACAGCCTTCCCCTGGTCAGCGTTCACCAACTTTACCCCCCATAGAGACTCCACGCGTCGATTCGCCATTGATTGAGAACCAAGCTCAGCAGTCCCTCCTATCGTTGCAATTAAACGAAGCTGCATCGGAACCTCTGACAGACAAACCCGTCCAGCCAATGCCTGAAGTAAGAAACGCAGGGCTCAGGAAAGAGATGCCAAAAAAGAAATCGATATCAGAATATGTCATCCTAGAGGAAATGGGTCAAGGCGCTTATGGGCAAGTAAAACTGGCGCGCAGCAAGCGGAACCCAGAAAATAAGGTAGTTCTCAAATACGTAACCAAGAAACGGATTCTCGTCGACACGTGGACCAGAGACCGACGCCTCGGAACTGTCCCCTTGGAAATTCATGTGCTAGATTACTTGCGCACAGACGGCCTAAGGCACCCTAACATCGTCGAGATGAAGGGCTTCTTCGAAGACGATGTCAATTACTACATCGAGATGGTTCCTCATGGGCTTCCGGGCATGGATTTGTTTGACTACATTGAACTGCGGTCGAATATGGATGAGGACGAGTGCCGGAATATCTTCTACCAGGTCGTCGATGCGATCCATCACCTCCATACGAAGGCACATGTTGTGCATCGTGATATCAAAGATGAAAATGTCATTCTTGATGGGGAGGGAAAGATCAAGTTGATTGATTTCGGGAGCGCGGCGTATATCAGCAAAGGCCCTTTTGACGTATTTGTTGGTACGATAGGTACGTATCAATTTGTGTTTTCTATTGTAGGATGTAATTTCTCAATCAAAGTGCTCTTGGTACCCGAGAAGAAAAAACAAAGCTGATATCATGATTGCGTGTTTATAGATTATGCCGCCCCCGAAGTCCTCCAAGGTAAATCCTACGGTGGCAAGGAACAAGATGTCTGGGCTCTGGGTATCCTCCTCTACACCATCGTCTACAAAGAAAATCCTTTCTACAATATCGACGAGATCCTCGACCACCCGCTGCGCGTTCCATACCTGCCCTTCTCAGAAGATTGCATCGATCTGATTCGCCAGATGCTCGATCGGGACGTTGATCAACGCCTCACCATCGAGGGAGTCATACAGCACCCGTGGATGAGACCCGCTGCGTTGGCAGCAGCAGCTTCTGCTTCAAAGGTTAAATGAAGGTGGTCGTGCTGTTACGTGATGCAGGGAACTTATGACTCGGGACGATAGAACGATAGACTTGGCACGCATTTTTGGAGTTGGCATTTCGTTATATATCAACGACATGGTCGTTGGTAGTGGAGAAGCCAGTTGACAATTCAACAACAGAGGATTTTATGATGACGACAATCACACAGCATCAACGACTTGTGGAATGGGTTTTCTTTAAGTTTCGGGATATTTCTTACATGTATAATTGCGACCAACGTGTACATGCCGTATGATGCGTAACGCACATTTGACGCTAGGATGGCTTGGGTTCAGAGAAAGCGGGCAAGTGGGGGAATTGAAGAAAATACACCACCAGGTCTCATTTTTCTCGCAAAATATCATTGTATATGATTGATTGGTTAAGGATCCTTCTTCCGACTTCCCCGTTCTTCGTCGCTGTTTTTATGAATATGGCTTTTATAAATGGGATAGATAGATAGAAAAATATTTAGTTATCATTTTTCTTTTTTTTTCAAATTCATTTTCATTTTATAACTTTTTTTCCTCTGTTCTTTTTTGTGTCTTGCTCATTTCCTAGTTACTAGTCACGACACCTGCATAGCTGGACACGTTGAAAATTCGTAGATGCCACCGAGAGATCTAAATTGTATAGAGGGTTTGGATTGACTGGTTGGACTGAGTATGGGTCTGCAAACTGTGTACGAGAGACATTAGTAGTGATGAGGGGCCAGGTCCGCGAACCTTGACTTACTACTTACTGCTTCCACCAAAGTAAGTAACTCAATTACCCGTGTTCATAGTAGACTAGGGCTTCTTTAAAACATGATCTCCCCATCGATACTAGTACTCCCGCTCCTCTCCTATCCAAGTACTCCTCAAATCTTCTATCTACTTCGGAGGAGGGAAGTGCACTAAACTTGATCGGGTTCAAACTGCCAATGTCACGGGGTACATAGGTGCCGTACCGTTCCACACAGCAATGTGATGTACTGTTGTTCTATATGCATGTTCTGTACATACGTACTGCACATGTAGTTACTATACATATATTTGCTTCCACCATTTGCTAGCATGCGGTACCTGAACAGATTGTCTGGAGGCCTCACTTGTCCACGCTTGGTGGCCTGCTGATAAGATAACGATAACTTGATGCTGGATTTACTAGTTGGTGGGAGCAATAACTTACTAGTATGACGTTTGTCTCGCTGGCCCCACGGTCTGGTCATGAATGATCTCTCGCTCACCTGCCGCCGTCGGCCAGGAGCCTCCGCCAGTAGCTGTTTAATATTCTTTCTGTCTTTCCGTAAATAATAACTCCCATCCAGCAGGTGGCGTAGGTTTGCTTTGGCGTCCTGATCCCGTGGCCAACATTGTGGTGTCTGCTATATATAACATGCTGTTGCAGTGCAAGCAGACAAGGTCACCCACGGTGACATGTGCCTCGACCGAGAGTGACGCTACCGCGGATGCCGGCCGCTGACCTCATGCACCCGTCCTCTCCCACAACTCCCCGCACACTCCGCCTTTTTAACGCCCGCTGCCCGCTCTGTGTCCCTGCTCTGCAGACCTCCTGGGGAAGATATCAGCTCTCCGTTCGCCTGCTTGGGCCGTGGACGGTTCGTTTGCTGCCACTCATCGTCATCTGTTATCGTATTCTCCTCGTGACAGCCGTTGACCTGATTGCGCAGTTAGAACCCCCAACGTTCTATGGTTTCTTTGTCCTATCTTCTGTCTCCTACCATCGAACTGGATTCGATCTCCAGCAAATCCCCCTACCTTTTAAGCATCAAGTCATACGTACGCAACTCACAATGGTTTCGATACTGCCGGATGAAATTGTAGAACTGCCAGCTGCGACTACACCAATGAGCATGGAATCTGCGGACAACCACTCTGGCATGCGCCCCAGGAGCAAGGGTCACAAGAGGCTGCTGAATGGACTCCAACGGATCGCGTCAAGCCCTTCGCTCTTGAAAACTGGCCGGCAACGCTCATCGTCCCTTGGCTACCGGCGGCAAGGAAAAGCGTCAATGTCTTGTGTCTCTCTTAACTCAACGTCATATACACAATGCTTTGCAAGCCCAGCCTCGCCCCAGATATTTGACTCTCTCTCGGCCAGGAACAATAACAATAACGTACCCCCCGACAGCCACACAATACAGGATGAGAACAGAGTCCCGATCAGGGTTGTGATGTCAGATGCTGCTGCTGCCGTCATCAATAGCAGCTCGCAAGGCTCTATCCCGCTCCCTGCAGATGTGCGACCAACGTCTAGGTGCGATATTCTACCAAGCCCAATGACACTCTCTGAAAGTCAGGAAATGGCGCCAGCTACGAAAAATTCACAGAAGCCTCCTCAGTTTGAATTCTGGAAAAATATGCCGGAGGAAATCAAAATGTCCATTTTGCAGTATCTACCTGCCAAAGACCTCTTTAGATGCTCCCGTGTGTGCAAGGCATGGAACAAAATGTGTTTCGACGGACAGCTGTGGGCTAAACTGGATGCATCTACCTATTACACCGATATACCAAGTGAAGCATTGATAAAAGTGATCACCGCGGCAGGCCCCTTTTTGAGAGACTTGAACCTCCGTGGCTGCGCCCAGTTGGAAAATGCATGGCTGGCCCATGGAGAACGCATATCCGATACCTGTCGGAATCTGGTCAACATATGCATAAGGGATTCCAAGATTAACCGAATAACCTTCCATTTGTTAATACGGAATAATTCGAACTTGACTCATGTTGATGTATCTGGACTGTCGATTGTCGGCAATTCCTCCATGAGAACCATCTCCCAGAACTGTCCCAGACTGGAATTCCTCGACATATCCTGGTGCAAGGGCGTCGACGCCAAAGGGTTGAGACGGATTGTCGCCTCCTGTCCCCACTTGAAAGATTTACGGGCAAATGAACTGTCTGCATTTGATAATCACGAACTCCTGCAGCAGTTGTTTGAGATTAATAGCCTAGAAAGGCTAATTCTGTCACACTGTTCCTCCTTATCGGATACGAGTTTGAAGATTCTCATGGAGGGTGTTGATCCCGAGGTCGACCTTCTGACAGGCCGCGCTGTCGTCCCCCGTCGGAAATTGAAACATTTGGATTTGTCCCGCTGCCGAGCTTTGACTGATGTGGGGATCAAAAGCCTTGCTCATAACCTTCCGGCATTGGAAGGGCTGCAGCTGTCACAATGCCCCAATATAGGGGACAGTGCCCTTATAGAAGTCGTCCGAACCACCCCACGCCTAACCCATCTTGATGTGGAGGAATTAGACAAGTTAACTAACACGTTCTTAATTGAACTCTCAAAGGCGCAGTGCGCTGAAACCCTCCAGCATTTGAATCTTAGCTACTGCGAAGGGTTAGGTGACGCGGGAATGCTACAAATTTTGAAAGCTTGCCCCCACCTCCGCTCTCTTGACCTCGACAACACAAGAGTCTCTGATCTTACCATTATGGAGCTCTGCAGTCAAGCCCGTAAGCGTGGATATGCCAATAGTTTCCCACGCCCTGGCTTCCGAGTTGCCGTCTTCGATTGCGGAAATATCACCTGGGCAGGCATCAGAGAGGTGCTGTCAAGCAACACTTACGTGCCACGGCAGTATCCCATTATCACAACCGACACCGTCTCTCCGAAAACCGCCACCGGGTCCAGCCAATCTCTATCATATTCATCCTCATCTTCCCCCTCTTCCCCTTCCTCTTCCACCTCCAGTTCCACCAACACAAGAATCCCCATCTCCCCTATCACTACGATTACCACAATAACACCCATAACCACAGACGGCGAAACCACCCAAGTCACTCCCAAAAACTCCATGCTCTCAACCCCTACCCCGCCACCCAGCGCCACAATCCTCTACCCAAAAGAAATCATTGACCTCAAATGCTTCTACGGCTGGCAGATGGTGGTCAGGGAGCACACGAAGCGCGTGCTACGTGGGAATCTTGCAGCGGCCATAAGGCTCGAGCGCAAGTGGGCGGATCACATGATGGCGAACGAGGAAGCGGGCGTGGCTGCTGCGCGTCGGAGGAGGCGGAGAGCAAGGGACGTGGAACGCATGTTTGATGAGGATGAGGAAGGGGATGAGAGTGCGTATGGACCGGCTGGTCTGGTCCCGTTGGGAGGCCGGAGGAGGGCGAGGAGTGGGGGTTGTGTAGTTATGTGAAAACGGGAAGAGAAGAGGGAGGTTTAAAATATGTGAGTGCACACCACTGTTTACAAAAGAATGTATGGCGTCAACGTTCCTGATCTTCTGGTGGGTGGCTTCAAAATATGTTTCTTTTACGTCCTTTATTTTTTTCCACATTTTTCTTTTCTTATTTGTTTGTTTTTTATGTGCATTTTATTGCAATTACTTTGCAAGGTGATAGTTATTCACGGGCTTGTCTAACTGCCCATCACCATGTTCTTTTGCCTTTCACATTTGGTTCACATCTTGTCTTCTCTTTCCCCTCTCTGACATACTCATCGATCTCCAAGATCACGAGATCACAATTTACTGGTCTCTTTGCCTTCTTTCTTACCATATATATATATACATATGATTTGTTCATCTATATATAATGCATTCGGTTCACGTGTTTGGAGTTTTCCAAAATCGTTCTATCTCCTGCTCCCCTCCCCTTCCCTCACAACTCTTCCTTCACACCTTATTTAACCCCGAATTTCCCACCTCCCTTTCTACCATTTGATCTCTTTACGTCCCCAAACAAGAGAAAGCACTGGTTCGCATTTGATGTTAAGCTACCCCATTTCCCAAAATGGCGAGGATGGATGGATGGATGATTGATAAGAGGAGTGCTTTCTTTGAGCATTGCTGCCTATCTCTCGTTCGGATTGGCGTGGGATACACATCCTGAACGAATACACGGTATCTGGAGGTGAGGCCAAGGGCCAAGCGGAGGGCAGGTGGTTTTATGTATGTTAGTTGGATTGGAAGGCGATGTATGGGCAGTTAGCGCACAGGGGAAAATCTGAGTGTGCGCTGAGATAAAACGTGTCATATGGGCGGGTCTAAATGTGGTTTGTGTGGTGTTTGTTATTATGGTAGTTATCAGGTCGGTTTCGGTGGTCCGTTGAATTTTGATTCTCTTGTTTATTTCTCTTTCCTTTCCGGTTTGATGTATTTATGGTTTCTCGTTTCCCTTTTCTCTTTTTATTTTCCTCCCCCTCTCCCTTTTTCTGTTTATTAAATGGCAGTAGGTTCTCTCGCTGAAGTTTTGCTCTGTTATATATATATATATATATGAATGCAGGCATTCTTCGACTACTACTTCTCTCTCCGTAAGATTGCTGTTCGCATCGACGGCACCCCTCCAGCCTCCACATGGTTAACAGATGTTTATTATATATGCATACATTCACCTCTCCTGGATTCTATTAACGTCAAGACAGTTCGAATAAATATCGGACAGAACAAGATAGAAGGCGCAGGCGAAAGATATATATCTGGCAGTCATTATTTTGCCATTGGCCTTTTAGCAGGATGATGTTAATGTAGTGGAGGAGAATCTAATCGATCGTGTGTCCTCCCTTTCGTTAGACGCATCCTGGTAGGTTTGTTTGCAGGTGTGGTTTTTTGCTTCCAGGCGCTAGCCGGGGGGGTGTTAGGTTAAAATGGGATGCGAGTCTAGAGTACAAGTCCAGAGTGTACATGCCCTTATGATAGATGAGCAATAATAACCAGGAATTGATTGGGTATCATAATCATACAAATCGTAAAACAGGATGAAACTCAAGAGCAATCAAGTGAAAAGGAGACAGCTCCTATCAGGGTATACAGGCCTTGTGTGGATAGAAAGTCCTTCTCTGTAAATGACATGTCACTCTTCAAAAAATCCGCCATCACTGTCATCATCACCGTCATCGTTGTTTTGGTCATCCATATGCACATCATGCCTTCTCGGTCCCGAATTCTTCGAGCCCTCTTGCTCCTTACTCTTCTTCACATCGTGTTGCTTTTCCTTATCCTTCTTTCTTCCCTGCTGCTTGCTATCCCCTTCCGTGGCCACTGATGATCCACTAACGGTCTCATTATTCTTACGTCCTAGCACCGCTAACGGTCCGTTATTCGATGTCTTCTGTCCGGAAATGCCAATCCCAAGTTTCCCGTCCCGCAGCAGTTCGAGCGTGCCATCTTTCATACTCTGCTCGACTGTATACCACAGCGGTGGCTTCTCACCGGAATTATTGCGGATGATATTGGAGTCCTCGGGGTCCGGTTCGGGAGTCTTTTTGTCGCGACGCTGGTTCGGGTATAGAGATATATATTTCTCTGTCAAGGGGGAGTATATGGCGTAGTTGAGATCCACCTGGGTGACGTATATCTGTTCTTCAACGAAATCCAGCTCTTTTTTATCCAGGTTTGGATTTGATTCTGTGAGTGTCTTTTTCTGTTTCAGTAGTTTGTTCAGTCGCCTGGTCGCTGCTTTCCGTTCTGCGTGCATGTTAGCATTCTATAATAATAACCGTAAGCGGTTGGGTGTGTGAATCCCGACAAAAACGTACCCAAAAATCTAACAAAATGATATCTCTTAATCATTGCTGCCCGATTCTTTCGAGACTCGACAATTTCCAAATCCCTTTCATATCCCACCAGCGCCCTTTCCTTCTCTATTCTGACGTCAGCTGGAAGATGGTCGCCACGTTTTAAAAGGCGCTTGATGTCGCGAATTTTGTTTTTAAGCTCGTTGGCGGAGGGAAGGTCTGGATCGCGAGAACGAAATGGCTTCGCTGTGGAGCGTCCTGCAGCATAAGCATGGTCATCCTTCTCTGGCTTTTCGCCGCCGTATGTATTTGAATCGCGTATCTGGGGCCTACTTGGTTGCTTGCCAAGTTTACTACCGGGCTCCCTTCGATCACGGTATTTTCGACAATCATCCTGCTCGGCCCTCACGATTGGTGACGCTTCCCGAAAATTACGATAATCTCCCCGATGTCGCTTTGAAGTCTCGAAAGAAATTGAATCATCTGCCATATCCTTTCGCTTTCCTTGTTTCTGAAACGCCATGATGTAAGTGAGAATCTCAGGAGTT
The DNA here is from genome assembly GCF_000150115.1 of Histoplasma capsulatum G186AR. Classification (NCBI taxonomy): domain Eukaryota; kingdom Fungi; phylum Ascomycota; class Eurotiomycetes; order Onygenales; family Ajellomycetaceae; genus Histoplasma; species Histoplasma capsulatum. The sequence continues at coordinate 1,000,667 of NW_025544810.1, read as the reverse complement.
TGGGTATTGTATGGGTGTCAACGAGGACAATCGAAAAAGAGAATTGTCCTCATTCATGAGTTGTAAACTGGGTTTTATTATGATTGTAACGACAATCAAAGAGTAACTGCTCATCAACACTGTTCAAGCCAAGGAGAAGGCACAAATAATAAAAAAAAGCTTCTTGGAGCTATCAGCCGCTTAGTCACTCCATCTTTGCCCACGGATCATTATCGGTCCGGAGCTCGCAACCACCAGCTTCGCCCAGCCAACCAGAAGGACGGATTGGCAGGCTAGCACCGCCAAACTCTCCTTGGTTGTTGCACATCGTGAACTCGTATTTGGTTTGAACTTCTTTTGAACACAAGTTTCAAGCAGGCCACGCAGCGTTTCTTTTGTGGTGACCATGATGGCGCTAGATACAGGCTGAATATTATATATTTCATTCATCCGGTGTGAGCTACACCCACCAATTGAGCAAAATGGAAACAGCTATCCGTTGGTCGCCAACCTCAAATGCGGTTGAACAAAAATTCCTCTATGTCGATGTAACTGGCAAATCGTTCAAGCTCTGCAAGGTGACATCTAGAGATAGCGCTTGCTTGACCTACGATGTGATCGCTTCGCACTCCAGGGTCCCCATCTTTCGTGCATTTGACTGGTCTCCAGTTGACGAGACCCTGGTAGCTGTTGGTCTGGCGTCGGGGGAGGCAGCTATTCTTCGTATGGACGATAACTACCAAGCTCCGATTGTTTTCCCCATCCGGAATCAGAGATATTGCAATGCCGTTGCGTTTAGTACTCAGGGGCTCTTAGCGGCTGGGCTGGATAAAGTGAGAAATGACTTTTGCCTAAATATCTGGGACGTAAATCAGCGCCTCTCCGTAAGCGGTTCTCGAGGTTACGGATCCGATAGACACGCGTTAGAGCCTCTCTGGAAGCTTGCGAGTTCGGAGCCCATTAGCAGTATCAAGTTCTTCAAAGACCAACCAGATACCATAGTTGCAGGAGTCAAAGGCCAGTTCGTCAGAATATACGATTTACGAGGTATGTGTGATCTCCAACGTTTTGAATTATTCACTACCTGACTGGTACATTTTCCCGGATGTAGAGGGTCCAGGAAACCCATCCTTACAATTTCCCACCCGCTGTGTACATAATTTAGCAGTTGATTGGTTGGATGAAAATTACATTGCGTCGTGCAATCCAACGGGAGATATTTCCATCTGTATTTGGGATCGCCGTTGGGGACCTCGATTTTCATCTGGGACACTCCCAACTACGGACTCCACTCAGACTGCGGCAGCTCTTGAGTTTAAAAATGTTATTGACCCAAAATCCTCGATATGGAGTCTACGGTTCTCCAGAACCAAACAAGGGTGCCTAGGGATGCTGTCTAGTGATGGGGACTTCAAGGCGTATGATGTTGTCAAAGAATATGTTTCAGACGAAAACCGAACGTCATTAGAAGATCAAACCCTGGGACGATATTCCGCCAAATCGTACCACGAACATATTTACACGAAGACAGTCCGCGATTTCCGGAACCCTCACCTTCCTCGTGATGGGAAAGTAGCATCTTTTGACTTTTTGAACTTCAGCACGTCGAGTGAACCGACCACCGTTACACTTTTGGCCAATCGGTCTGTTTCTCTATTCACACTTCAATCGCAGCCATGTCCTGTGGCTCTTTCTTCTCAAAGTGTATTAGTCCGTGGAGACATTTCAGAAAAGAACGTAAATTTGAGCTGTGTAAGGCCCTCATCAGAATCCAATTCGCAAATATCCAAAACCGTGCGAAGAATCCAGGGCCGTTGTGCATCGCCGACCACTCAACCGAACGGCAGTTCAGTCACCAAAACAGATAATAAAAATGGCCAGGACAAAAAATCACCGGAGTATCCTACTAAACCAGATGTCACTCAGCATATCTCTGGTCGAGAGAGTTTTGAAAGATCTTTATCCGCAGGAATATTTGACACTCCATTAACAATCCATGACGCTTTAGCCTGGATGTCCATTCCTCGATTACGATGTCAAGAGGGCTACCTCCTCGACGGCGAGACGAACAAAGAGTTCTTCCCTGACGACCCTGGACTGCGGGAGTTTTGGGATTGGGTAGGGCGTACGTTGTCCCCTTCTTTTGTCTGTTAGCCTTTAGCTGAGTATAATAGGTGCCAGGGAAAATTCGGCCAGTGATTCTATGATCATCCATTCCGTGGATATGAATTATATTGGTGTATATAGTATATGGAATAAGAGCTTTGGTTCGTATAACCCGGAATTGTGAATTTCACCGAAAAAATTCTAACATAAAGCATAGGTCAGAGCCTTGAGAATCGCGTATCCCGATCTAATTTGAACCAAAATATCGATATAGATCAGCTCATCATAGGCCTCACAGAGGAACTTCGCATTCCAGAAGGAAAAGGATGCGCAACTCGATTCCCGGCCCACCGCCGTCTATGCCTTCGCATCGCTGGAGCTGCGGAATCTATTGCTGATTTGGAAGCAGCGGTGAACAATCTTGTAGAAGTTCGTCAACATACTAAGGCTGCTGCACTGGCGCTCTTCCAGGACGAACCGAAATTAGCATTCTTGGCTCTCAGGAAAAATCATCCTACTCAGGCACATAAACTTCTCGCCATGGCTATTACCGGCGCGACGAAAGGGGAAAACGACCCCGACTGGGAGGAGACATGTAGGGAAATCGCCCAGGAGCTCACAGACCCCTACGCTCGGGCTATTTTAGCTTTGATGAGCAAAGGTGACTGGAATTCTGTGATTAAGGAGGTCACCCTTCCTTTAAGATATAGAGTGGAGGTCGCTCTCCGCTGGCTTCCCGACAACGAGTTAAGTTCTTACCTGGGGGATGCGACTATGGATGCAATACGCCAAGGGGATGTTGAAGGAGTCATCCTTACTGGCCTTAACCATGGAGCAATGGGTCTATTCCAATCTTACATAGACAAGTTTGGCGACATTCAAACACCTGTTCTTGCTATGAGCCATACTGTCCCGCGATTCATTACCGATCCACCAAACAGTATCCGATTTGAAGCCTGGAGAGAGACGTATCGACGGCAAGTGAATGCCTGGAAACTCCAGCTAGATAGGGCTAGGTTTGACGTTGAATCACGGAAGTTGGCAGTCACTTGGGATGGCCACAGACTCATAAAACCGCCACCGCAACAAATCAGTTTGACATGCAACTACTGTACTCGTCCTCTCTCCCAGCAGGATGAACCTGACTACCCGGTTTTCCCCTCGACCGGCATGGAAGTCGTTCATTCAATAACAGCAAGCCCCCTCGGCACCGCATCCCAGTCAGGTACTATCTGCCCAAAGTGTGGGCGACATATGCCCAGATGCGGGATTTGTTCTTTATGGTTAGGCACCACAGATCCGATGTCCAGAGCTGGTATTGCTAGCGGAAGTACGAGCAAGCAAGCAAGTGAGGCACCTCAGGAAGATGTGATGAAAAGGTTTGTGGTCTTCTGCATTAATTGCAATCATGGATTCCATGCTCACCATGCAAGGGACTGGTTCAAAAAGCATAGGATTTGTCCAGTTGCTGAATGTCACTGCATATGCGACAGATGAAATGTGTTTTTATTTCTTTTATTTCTTTTCTTTTCTTTTTTGGCGGATTCGTGCATGTTAGTTAGGCTTTGGTATAGCGATGTCGTTCGTCTTGGTGGTTCGCAGTTGTTACGAATGAAGTATTCCGAGATAGTTAACCCCTGGAAGTATTCCACGCAAATCGGAATCTGTTTAAAATCGTCTTTTACCGTTGTTGATTGTAGTAGGTCAACTTTCCTATGGCGCTTGGGATCGCCGTCCTTATCAACGATGTAGCTATGTAACTAACCCACATGGAATTTGCCGAACCTAAAACCGTGGCTAAATGTTTTTTTTAACGACTCCACGTAAATGAATGATATGCTTCGTTCAATCCTGTAACGAAGGAGAGAATTCCAATCGTCAGGCGCTAGAAGGCCGCCAAATATTCAAGCGGCAATTCGTTTCGTTCCTCATAGTTATCAATTTTTAGATCCCACTCAACTAACTAATCCCCCCACTACCAGCTGCGCAATGACTCACTGCATTAACCCACATCAAACGCTCTCATTTCCAAGAGATAAAATAGACAAGCTATTTTCTTTTTACAAAAAGATACAAAGCGCTTTTATCTAAAGCCGTCGTGCAACGCAAATCGGCTGGTTCGATCCGGTGTTCTCAAACAGCTATCGATTATTGGGTTGAATAGCGCCGCTCGCATGTCCCATTCTGGCCGGGGACGGGGTCGTGGGCGCGGAGAGGGGCGTTCCGAGCTCAGTCGCGAGGTAGTCGTTTCGAAGGCATTAAGCTACATCTTACGGCACGCGGCGGAAAGAGAAGGGTTGAAAATTGACAGGCATGGTTATGCCAACGTCGCTGATCTTGTATGATGTCCCTCCACCCATCAGAAGGAAGCACCGAATGGCACCACCCCTCATAGCAAAAGCTTCATAAAACTACCCCCAAAAAGAAAAGAAGAAACGCTAACAGGACCACACAAATTGACACCATAGTTAGCATGGCGGAAACTGAAATCCCTAAAAGTCACCTTCCCAGAAATTCTAAACGCGGTCTCCACCTCCGACAAACAACGGTTTGGTCTCCTGTATAAACCCCCACACTCGCATGATGCCTCGGAGACTACGACCACACCACCCACAGACCCTTGCAAGCAAGATGAGCACGACTCTCCCACTGCAACTGCAACCGCAACCGCAACCGCAACCGCCCAAGCCCTAGCCGCCAACGACCCAGAACCCACCCACTACCTCATCCGCGCCACGCAAGGCCACAGCATAAAAACCGTCGAAGCCGCCTCCCTCCTCGAAAAGCTCTCCCTTCCCTCCGCCAACTCCTCCGCCCCGGCGCTCCCGGACACCGTCGTGCACGGCACCTACCATGCCGCCTGGCCGTTGATACTCGCGTCTGGCGGCCTACGATGCATGAGCAGGAACCACATACATTTCGCCACGGGGCCGGCGCTATCCAGTGTATTACCCGAAGGGCGCGGGGGATCTATTGTTGTGCGTGATAGGAGTGCTGGTGCTGGTGCTGGCGGGGTGATATCCGGGATGCGAACTGATGCGCAGATACTGATATATATTGATTTGAAGAAGGCGTTGGAGGCCGGCGTGCCGTTTTGGAGAAGCGAGAATGGAGTTATTTTGAGTGAGGGGGTGGATTTGGGGATTGGGGTTGTGGGGGCCGAGCCTGGGGTTGCTGGGCGGAAGGGAGTTGGGTTGGAGTTTTTTGATGTTGTTGTGGAGAGAAAGAACGGGTTAGGAGTCTTATGGGATAGGGAGAAGGGTGGCCTAGTGCTGGAGACGCCAGAGTGGATGTTAAAGGCGAGAAATCCGAAGGGCGGGGCGAGAAGGGGTAGTGGGGGAAAGGGGAGGGGGAGCTAGATGTTGTCGGGGCGGTTGATATCTGAATATGGATGGTGCTAGGACCGTACATCTTCTGCTCCGCTCTTGAACAACTATTCAATTGGTACCCTACCTACAATACACCTCTCTCGGGCCTGGCAGTTTGCTCCCGCCTACCGTCATCCGTCCGCGACAGGATTCTTTTCCACATCTGCTTCCCCGACGAGAACCAGCATGGGTAGAACGGGGGGGAGTAAGAAAGTTCTCATCTCCCATCGGACTCATGCCATTGAGCTAACTTTCTAGAGCCATGACCAGGCTCGTTGTTCTACCTGCCTTAACTACATCACTCTCACAGAATTAGTTCATCGTGTGGATGGCGGGCCTAGAGCTCAGGTTTCTCAAGACAATGATCCCTCCCTTCTTAAAATTAATGAAATGAAATGAAACAAGAATTGAAACTCCCTTTTCGAGACACGTTTCGTTACTACTTAGGCCATGATCAAATTATTAAACTAAACTCTTAATATATAAAAAGCCTAACGAGGTTGTAGTCAATGCGGGTCCCTCAGGAGCTACACATGAAATAAAGAAAGGCTAGTTATGTCTCTATGATGATATCAGTCTGGTTGTTTCTTGGTTTTAAGGCTTCTTTTTTTTTTTTTTTTCTCTACGTACGTTGACTGTAGAAGCACATAAAAATCCACAGTCTCTGGAGTAAAGCTTGTTTTCTCCCCCAAGGTATTTTTTTTCAATTTTCTGGTAAATTTTCTGAATGTGGGTGGGGATGAAAAATGAGACAAATGAGATGAGGATAAAACAAAAGATAAGAAAGCAAGGCGGGGCAGGGCAGGGCAAACGGACACCGTAGACTTTTTGTTATTATTATTATTATACTTTTTGAAGTGATGATGAGTAGCCAAAAGAAATGCTCATTGGAACAACGGTTGGGTATTTGCGCGTGTATATTCCTCATTTTCATCATACCTTGGCCTCCATCAGAAATATTGCTGAATCCAGCCCATTAACTTAGTTGAAAGCTCCACTGTATGCAGCGATCATGCAGGGCAACAAGTCAACAACCACCGACAGCATCCACACTTCATGGATTTGACGAATCTCCTTCCCAATTGGAATTTTTTTATTTTTATTTTTTTAATTGTGTATTGTATACGCCTTGATTCTTGTCCCTCTTGAGACAATCATCTCGCATATTGTCATCCTGTCACGATTGGCAAAAATAAAGAAATAGAAAATCAGGCGGTACGTGCGATGTGCACGTTCAATGGCCTACTAGTAACGTTAAAACTCTTCATTACATGTTGTTTCCCAGCGAGTAAAATTGGCCACAGAGCCCACATGTGCTGTACCTTGGGAAAGTTTTGCGTATTGCAGTGAGGGTTGGGTACCTGTGTTTGTTTACTTTGTTTTCGGGGCGGATAAAGAAGAGTTCCCGGATGAGCCATCCAGAGATGATGTTCGCGATTGTTTTGTGTCTTGTTTGATGTCAATTGTGGGAATGGCCCATTTCTTGCCGAAGTAGCTGGGTCCCTATCGATTGGCCCATGCGCCAGCAAAATGGGGATTTGGGGAGTTTCGTGGAAAAGACTCTTCCCCAGGCTTCGCTGACCGAGGCTGCAGGGTCGGAAAAGAGCTCTAACCACAGTCAGCCAGCCAATAGCAGAGAAGAAGAGCGGAGTGTGTTCTCTGTTGCTGGCTGATGCACTTTTCACTGCTTTGAGCAACCGAGCATTTTCAACGCAAGGAATGCATGATGTAATTGAACCTCCATGTCTTGGAGGGGTGGATCAGACTCGAGGAGAAAGGCCGCAGCCAACCACACTGATGTGTGTGGTGTTGGCAGGCTTGGACTGGCTGGAGGGGTCTGGAAAGGGTTTTTGATGTGGGCTGCATCGCATGTATGTTTCTACGAACGAAAATGAGAAGGGGTTTGGAACAAACCCCACCGTTCGTTCCGCACTGCATGAATGATTGAGTTTCAAGCAGACACGGCTAGCCGAGGATGGATCGTGAAGTTGAAGTTCAAATGCTACGCGTGATTCATCAGGAAGGCAAAGTCTGAAATAAAAATAGGAAGAAGCTACATCAACCAAATGACAAATCCTGAAGTAAATACCTGGGTGCAGCCACCTCGTAACCATGGTATGCCCTCAGACTCCCCACTCCATCCATGTGTCTTGAGCATATCTGCCCACAGAGTCGTCGAGAACGAGCAGTCTCCATCACGAAATCATCGCCTATGATTGCGGGACCAAGTCACCAAGCGCGGAAGGCAGAGTTGTCCTCGTCCAAAAAAGCACTCTTGATTCGCCCACGTGGGTCACGTGGTTTGGCTGGGCCCATGGGCCGGGCCATGCTAAGGTACCGCTCCATAGTGGATTGTATGGGGAAGTACTCCACCGGCAACGGGGCCCAATGACTGCCCCTTGTCTCCTTGTCCCTTGTCCCTGATACAGAACAGAACGACGAACTCCAGCAGCGACGCCTGACTAAGGCATACGTGACTGACTAACCCTTCCCCGTCCTTTTCTCGTCGCCCGTCGCCATCTTTCAGCCAACTTCAACCTCATCTCATCCAAACAAGTTCTATCTGCGAAGTGTTGCTGGTTCTCGTATACTAACTGAAATCGCCATCGTGTTCCCTTCTCGTTGTTTCATTCTTCTTTGTCGTCTTCTTTCATCTTCTCGGCCTTTCACTTCTTCTCGTTCATATTCCCTTTCTACTCTACATAATTAATCCTCCTTCCAAGTGAGACTGTCCTTCGGTCTCCCTTTCGCGATCAAAACTGCCCTTGTCCTGTGTCGCATACAGCTGAACCTGAGCCATCCCGCTCATCTTCGTCTGTCTCCTCGCCATCATAAATTTTTGAGCGGGGATATTCTCGAGTGGTGTGGGTGTTTTCTATCTTTTTCCATACTCCTCTTTTGTTCGTGCAACTGCGCCTGGCTCTATTCGAATGCCACGCGTGTCTTTCCCCTCTTTATAATAACTCCGCCTCTTCTGATATCTAATTTTTCATGTATACAACTGCTCCTGTTGATTCGATGGCTAACATATGTCGCCTGATGCTTCCAACTGAACAGAATATCAACCATCCACCTTCTGTATCCGCAATCATGGCGACTCGCCCAGCTTCGTCCAGCATTGCCATGGCACTTGCTGGCAAGACCGCCTCTGTTGAGATCCCCAAGCCGCGTGGTAGTGGCCTCTCTTATGGCAGGGACAGCTTGGCTGCTGTTCCAACTCGTCACCATGGTCAACCTACCATGTTACCTACGCCTCCCAACTCCCTCTCCCCTAACATAAATCCCCATGGTTTCAAACGCCACCACTCGAACCTGCCGGCCTCGCCACCCTATGTCTCTTTGCATGTCGATTCTGATATCGACCTGCAGGATGCAGTCGACCATGCCAAAGGCCAGGACCAGCATCACCATCCCCCCTTGGTGGCAGAGAATCTGAGCTCCCTTGCCGGGTCGGATGCGATCTCTCCTGGCATGTTGGCCAAATACCACCTCCCCGATATCCTTCTGACGCATGGCCCTTTGGCTATACGACATATTATCGGCTACCTGACTACGTCAGTACCAGGTTTCTCCAGGATCCCTCCAGCTAAAGCACGCAGACTTGTTGTAGGAGCCCTGGAAGGCCGGGGAAATGGTGAAGGTGCTGGAGTCGATGGAGGCGTTGAGTTTGAAAAGGTTGGATGGGGCAGGTGGGATGCACGACGTCATAACCAACCTCCCAGACATACTAAAGATGGACCATCGTCTCCTCCAGGCAGTGTGCCATCCTCCCACAGGATCCAAATCCCTGCTGGTCGAGGGCCCCGCGACTTTTCTGGCCAGTATGGATCCTCGATGGCAGGAGATTCTGTTGTTTTCTCTCACTCCGACTTCGACTGCAAAGACCATGAAGATATCACCATGTTGGAGCACGAAGCCGACAAAATGTCACTCGATGGAGATGATCGAGCGTCATACTGTTCCTCGTCCGAAACCCCTGAGGATGAAATACCTATGGACGGCGATTGGGACGAGGCAGATGTCACGGACGAAGAGGACTGGGCGCAGATTGGAGCTGCCGCCCTCAGGGCCAGGTCTTACCCTAGTGTCCCTGAGGGTGGTACTGACATCAACAACACCAATGCTTACTATGATTATAACACCTATGCGGCTGGCTCCAAAGGTAGGGGTCGGGGCCATGGTGGTGGACCCTCCTATTCGGCTCTCACAAAATCTGTGCCTGGCGGGATTCCCATTCAACCAGTCGATATCGAAGAACGAGCAGCAGTCGAAGCGCTCTTGCAACTCGGTTCTATGTAACCACCACTCTTTTATACTTTTTTTACATCCCGTTCGACACGCAGATCTATCAACCTACCTAATCACTTATTTTAACATAACGGCATCTTCATTCCCGCATCTATCTCTTCCTTGGTTGGGCCGGGCCGGACCAGACTGCACTTTTAATTTTTATTAATACTGCCACTACTATTATTACATTATTATTCACTTCTCACGATTGTCAATCTTTTCAACGCGTCCCCTTCCGATACGCATACACATGCCTGCTAGTCTGGCAGTATTGTGGGGCAAGGGAAAACGCTCCGACCTTCAAGTGGGATAATGGATGGGAAAGGTATTTGGGCGAAACATTGGGTTTGGCTTTTTTTCCCTATTATCATGGCGTTTTGTGTTTTCATTGTTTCCTTTTCTTCTTCACTTGTCTATATCCCCATATGCATTAACACGAGGTATTTTTTTCTCTTATCCTTCCATTATTGTTTTCCTTTGTTGTACTTTTCTTAGCTCTTTTCCTACTTATTTTTACTCTTATCCGAGAATAACTATATTGGTTGGGGGTCCAATGACCAAGGCGTTGAAATAACCTCCATACCTATCTCCGGTTCTAACGGGTCCCTGGACTTATTGGTTTTCCTCATTTTACATTTTTTTCTCCTTTGTTTCCTTTCGTATTCCCATTACTCTCCACTCCAGCGCCTAAGCACGGGTTACGTCTCTTTGTCCCATTTCTTATATCATTTTGTGCACAATATGCCCGCCCTTCTATGGCCATCTCTACGTTCAATATTTTTGGGGGCTTTGATCATCAGCTACCGACAATTCTGTGGCAACCATTTCTTGAGAGAAAACAATAACCTCTTTGGTGGCCTTCCTCTTATTTACTCCTATGTTTACTGCAGGTCAGGGATTCTCTTATCTTTTCTCAACCCGACACTTCATCTTTTGAATCTTCCTCGTCTTCAATGCCCCCCGCATTTCCCCATTTGCATGAGCACTTTGTCCTTCACTATTTCTGTCTTTTCCTATGTTGTCTCTCCTTTATCTCTTGTATCATTTCATTTTTCTTTAATTTTCTCCTTTTTACTGTCTTTGGTTGATATATTATTTGCATGTATTCGCCGTTCATGAAACTGTCTTACGCACCTAAGACACACCATCATGATTTATGTCGACACAACAAAAAATGGAGAAAAACGGCACGCGGAAAAAAAAAACAAAGAAAAAAGATAAACGATTAAAAAAAGAGGAGGAGCTGAAGCATCAATAAAACAGTGAGAAAAGAAGGAGAGAAAAATAATGGAGAGAAATAAAAGAAAAGGGTGCAAAAACTTGGTCATCTTAACTGTATCGCACTAAGTTTTTTTTCCTTTTCTTTTTTTCTTCTGAATATTATTTCCTTGCCCCTTGCATTCTGTTCATAACTTATCTCTGATCTGTCTCTTCTTCGCCCTTCTTCCACTACCTCGGTCGTCTTAAATGTACAGTACTGAGTTGATGCTTGAGTACTTCAATTTTTATGAATTTTCTTTTCTTTTCTTTTCTTTTCTTTTTCTTTTTAATGACACATTGAAACTATCTAGAATTGATTTGAGAGGCTTACATACTGCTTTTCTCTTCATTTTATATCTGATCCTTTGATTATATTCTTCTGTGAGTTTTATAACCCCTCATCATTTGCTGCATGATGTACATAACCTTATATATAAACTGTGTATACTGTGTATACATTACCTCTATACCGTGTGTTTTGTTAGTGATATATTACATATTAGTTACAGATATATGGCACATACAGCTGCTATTTTCCTCTGTTTCTGTTTGTGAAGGTATATTACGTATATTTCCTGTTTTAGTTGAATATGCATGGCTGCAAAGTGCTTTTACTTCCTTATTTTTTTTGTTTCCTTACACATGAATATATATACCTTGTCATTCTTTTGTATAGTTTAGTAGCTATATCGCACGGTTTCTGCGCTCAATCATTCATTGGAGGATTATGAGCGGCTGTATCTCGGTATAGCATTATTCTGACTACCTGTGGAAAAGTTGCACCGGATCGTGTTATTTCAAACTGCAAACCTCATCTCCTTTTTAAAATTTTTATTTTTTTGTTGTTGCGTGTTGAAGAGGATTCTGAAGTTGAAAAAAAATAGGAGGAGAAAACAGAAGAACAATGTTCGAGGGGGAGGAGCTGTCTCAAAAGCGTACCCATATCATACAAATCAAGTTCATACAATAACATAATACTCCAAACCCAAACCAAACGTCCATTCAGTAATAACAATAGCCCAAATCATCCAAATCCAAAGAGCCAACCCAACCAATCCCCAACCCATAATGTACAAACTCCACCTCCTACCTCCTACCCCCTACCCCTCCCCTTAACCCTTAACCCTCCTCCATTTCCCAATCCCACGGCCCACCTCACCGCCGATTAACCCACCTCCACACCCCCGCCTCCGCCTCCGCAAGCCGATTCCCCGCCGTCTTCACCAACTCCACCGCGCCCCGCCACATCGCCGCACCAGGCCACGCACCCTCATCGACATCGTCTGGGCCCGTCCCCGGCCCCGGCCCCGCCCACCCCCTGCCGTCCTGATACACATACCTCCCCCCCGCGCCACCGGGGGCGTCGTCCCAGCGCCAGCTGCCGCCGACGTTGCTTGTGTTTGCTGGCGGGGCGGGGGAGGCGGCGCCGTAGGGGTAGTTGTGGGTGTAGGTGTAGGTGTGTGCGCTGCGGGGATCGTTTATGGCTGGGTTTTGCACGTAGCCGGGCGGGTGGGTGAGGGATTGGTTGTGCTGTGGCGGGGGTGGGGGTGGTAGTTGTTGTTCTGGTTGTTGTTGTTGTTGATGTTGCAGGGCGGGGTGGGCTGGTTGGTATCGGGAGGTGGAAGCGGAAGCGGAAGAGGAGGCGGCGGCTGGGATCTGGCCTGCTTTCGGTGGTGGTGGGGGGATAGAGTTAGGGATGGGTGGTGGGTGCATGGCGGTTGTGCCCGCTCCGGTTTGAGTTGGTAGGATGGGAACTGGCGTCTGTCCTGGTGCTGGTGGCGGAGGGGACAATGGATCCACTGCTGTGGGCGGATTGGCAGTGGTCTGCGTGGGTGATTGGGAGAGAGAATCTGGTGTGTATACTATCGAGGCTGAATGGGATGAGATGGGGTGGGAGGGGGGCGGGGCGGAGTCAGCATTGCGGCCACTGCTACTGTCCATTGGAACAGGTGTCGGGATAGATGTGGAGGAGCGTGGGGATGTTGTAGGCTCCGGCGCATTTGAGACTGCGCCTTCGCCTTCAGATGGGTCTCTTGGCGGGGGATTCTGGAGATGTAAGTTCATGTCTGTCTCCCTTGTGAGGTGCGTGTGGGATAGCACGATGATCGAGCGGGAGTGAGCTTGGGATCACCAATAGACAAGACAATAGGCTTCGTGCACAAACGGAGGTAACTATACAACTCCACGTTGGAGGATACTTGGTGTAGCTAGTTACGGTTTTTTGCTGACATCATCAGTCACATGCCGTGCGCGTAGGTGACACGGTGGACAAAAGGAGCTTTCTCTATGAAGTGTAGTATAACAGGCGGAGGAAAGAAATACCGATAGAATAGGAAAAGAGGAAAAGGAGCAAGGGAATTGATTTGGAATGCCAAAATCGAACACACATACACACAAGAGAAAGTACAGAGAAACATAAAAGAAGCTCGCAGGCAAGCAGTAGTAGCAGTAGTAAAGTTACAACATGTTTTAAAAGAAGAAAAAAAGAAGCCATATTTGTTTGTTACCATGCAGCCAAGATAAAAGAAAAAGAGACAGTTCTTGATGCATATCTTCTATCTTTTTTTTGTTTCTTTTTGCCTTTTATTTTTCTTCTTTTCCCCCTTCCCCTCCCATACGACACTCCGGTTGCGCCACCGCTCACTCAAAACCACACCGCGCACAAAACTTCGCTCACACCACTCCCTGCCGGCTCCATCGCCTCAACCACAAGGAATTAATATTGAAGGAATCTGTGGAATAATACATGCGCTTATTTGAAGGCCTTGCCGAAGAGGATCAGTTGGACTTGGTCGTAGATGGAGAGCACACCAGCACCGGCGACACCACGGAGGATGTTAGCACCGGCACCCTTGAAGAAGGATCGGACACCCTCCGCAGCGGCGATCTTTCGGGCGGCATCGAGGGACGAGGAGTATTTAACAGCCTTTACGTGTTGGAAAAGGAAACGGAGGTCAGCCAAAGAAAAAGAAAAAAAAAACTTCCCGAACAATAGTAATAATTAGGGTGGAATAAAAAAAAGTATACATACCTCGCCAGACGTCATCATCATACGACGACGGATAGTGTCCAGAGGATAAGAAGCAATACCAGCACCAGTGGTGACACCCCAGCCGAGCAGGAAGGAGGCGATGAAGCTGCCCTCAAGGGGACCAACGAGGAGGACGGGTTTGATGGAGTCGTACATGCCGAAGTAGAGACCACGGTAGACAACAATTCCAAGGACGGAGGGGCCGAAACCACGGTAGAGACCGGCGATACCATCAGATTTGAGAGTCTTCTTGTAGACGTCGATCAGGCCGTTGAATTGACGCTCGCCAGTACCCTTGGAGCTCTTGGCATCGTTGGCAAGACGGGTACGGGCATAGTCGAGGGAGTAAACGAAGAGCAAGGAAGTGGCACCAGCAGCCTGAGGATATCAATTAGCCGGGATTGCTTGATTGAAAAACGTGGTATTGGTTTGGTCGCGTGAATACTTACACCACCAGAGGCCAGGTTACCAGCCATCCACTTGGCATATCCATCTCTGTCCTTCTTGAAGTTGAACATGGACTTGTAGGTATCACGGAAAGCAAAGTTGAGGGCCTGGGTTGGGAAATAACGGATGACGTTGGCAGTGTTTCCTCTCCACAAAGAGACGACACCCTCATTCTTAGCAGTTCTGCTGAAGCAGTCAATGATACCGTTGTATTTGCGATCAAGACGGCCGGATTTCAACATCTCGTCCTATATTGAATAAATGGTTAGCACAATCACGAGAAAATAATTTGAAAAAAAAAATTGTAAAAATTTTTACAATAACAAAAAGTTGTCATAATGTGCTTAAGCGACGTACCTGGTTCTGAATGAGGAGCTTGATACGCTCGATGGGGGCGGCGGCAGTCTTCGAGACGGCGGCGGAGACACCACCCACTGTAGCAAGCAAAACCGTGTTAGTTGACAATCTGTTCACAATGATAGCAGCGCGGCTCCGCGACGACTGCTATCATCCAACCAACACGATAAGGACTATAGGTCACATACTCATGAAGTCGACCACGAAGCCCTGGAGATGGAAAAGCAGAAAATGACAAACGTTAGCCGCCATTCGTTTGCAAAAATGGATGGTCATCAACAGCCATCATCAACCGAGGTTTGGAGCATATCGAAGGGGCCATCATCGCAGCGTCGATTCCCAAGGCCTTGTAGCGATGCTACCCGCCACCAAAGCGAACACGACGCGATTGCGCATGGCCCAATTCGAGAACATATTGACTCCTTTCCCCATAGTGGATGGAGGGAAGAGGTAACTTACGGGCATGCCCATGAAGGACTTATCTTGCTGCTTGGCCATTTTGGGCTGTGTGAAAAACGAAACAGCACTAAAGAAAGAGAGAAAGAGAGAAGGATGGAGGGGAGATTGGAGAGTAGGGCAACGAAGACAGAAGCCTCACGGTGGGATGTGCTGGGGATGGGAGAAGAAGAAGCGAGGAGAAAAAATCTGACGGAGAGAAAGAAAAGAAAAAGTTTGGAAGAAATAAAATCGGTTGGCAGGGCGAAGGGTTTTCTGCCGCGCTAAGCCGCTTTGGGCCACGCTGCCTCAAGCCGAGATCTCCCGAACAACAAACGGCGATAGAAAAGCGCGAGGGAGAGAGGTGGAGAAGAACATGCTGGGGCCACTGGGCCATTGGGCCACTGTGGGGAGAGGAGATGTAGGATGCAGAGTCTTACGAGATATGGCCGGAGAACATTGACTCTCGGAATGTTGTTCTGCGTGGAACGAGTGACCGACGAGTACATGCACCTATATAACCTCGATGCCACCGCCCTTCCGCCTATCTCGACACTACGTCGCATGCCAACCCTCGGCCGTTGTCGCCAGGAGAGAACGCAGCTGGCTAAGAAGGTGGATTCAGAATATTATCATGGGTCTAATTGGCTAGCTACGGTAGGTCTCTCGTCACTCTTCCAGAAAGGTGGCGTGGAACCAAAAAAAAAATTTGTTCTCCTTTTTTTGGAGAAAGTTTTGTCTATTTTTGTGCATTGTGGGCAAATCCGACGAATATTGTACACATACAGCAACATATACTCTGTGCAATTATCATGCGTTCTTGTTGGTTTTGACCTCCGGTAATCGAGAGTGTAGTGTACTCTGTGCGAGTACCGGATCGCGGGGGACTTCAACTGATGCGTGATGCACAAGACGTCGGTGATGCAAATGAAAGAAAGCCTCTGCTGATTACCTGATGATAGAACAAAGTAAAATTATTGAAGAAACTGTCAATTAAGTGAAATTCATTGCAAAGATCTTATACCTACATCCGACGTCAATATCGGCACATCCGTAAAAAGCATTGTAGCTCCAACCAGCTATTATGCCTCATCCAGCCCTTCTTGATGCTTCTTCTTCTTAGACCGTTTCCGCTTCTTTTTTCCGTCTCGAATATCCACCGTCATCGCCCCATCATCCTTATTCTTATCTGTCGCATGTTTCCCCTCCGCACCGGCCGATGTACTCTCTTGGGCCGTTAGCGGCAGCGCAAAGTCGGCAGGGGTTCCGTTCTCATCACCAAACGTCTCCTTGCGCCACTGCCGTAGTCGTGCTTTCTTGCCCAGCTTCTTGAAGTCCTTTTTCTTGCGCTCCGGGTCACGGAACGACGCCAGTTTCTTCAAGCCCGCAAATTGGTTCAAGGCGCTGTCATCCGCCATGAGGATGTCTCGCGCAGTCAGTCCGAAGTTAACTGGCGACGTCTCGCGGTAGCGGAACTGGCCGCTGTATTTCTTGGAGGCGCCCGGGAGCAGGGCTGTGTCGAGGTCGAGGTCAAGGCTCTTGTCGACGAGCTGTTCGATTTTCCGGCGTTCCTTTCGTGCTTCCTTTTGCTTCTCCTTTTTCTCCTGTAGGGCTTGTTTCTTCTTGTGCTTGTAGGATTTGGGTTTAGCGGCATCCTCTTCATCGCCATCGCCATTGATTCCTTCATCACCGCCCTCGTGCGCTGCATCTTGCATGTCCGTGTCACTGAGCTGGGGCATCTCCCCTTCTTCGTCATCGAAATCCGGAACCAAGTCCTTGATGTCGATATCGTCATCCCACTTGGGCTTCTTCAGCTTTCGTTTCTTGGAGCCACCATGTAATCCTCCACCACTACTAGTATCATCACCATTTTCGGCCTCAGCGTAGTACTTCTCACCAAATCGCTTCTCCATCTCCTCCTCCCACTTGGCATCGTCCCATCCATCATCCAAAAAACGTGCCCAATCCTCCTCACTGAAATCTGACGTTCGCAGGCCTGCGGCTGCCTTGATCTTCTCAATTTTCTCCTCAAGCTGCTCGATTTTCAGTTTCCGTAGACGGTTCCGCTCCGCTTCACGCTGCTTCTTTTCCTCTTCCTTCTTCAGTCGTTCGGCCTGTCTTTTCTTCTTCCTGCTACTTTGGTCTTCTCTCCTGACAGATAATTTGGACGTAGTGTCTCGAGAATGCGTCACTAGCACCTCGTTGATTTTATTGGGATCCTCGAAACGGAAGTTGTATGCTTCTTCGAAGGCCTCGGCCTGCTGCTCTTCTTCCTCGTCATCGGATTCTAGGGGCTGGAATTTCGATTTTTCGGTAGGGACCCAGGCCCTGGATTTCAAGAAGTTGGACAGGAAGGTTTCAGGGTCTTTGTCTGCAGATTCGACATCCAGCACAGGTGCTTTTGTAATATCAGGGACCGTTGGCTTTGTCTTCGGAATGAGGAAGCCGCCCTCCTCATCCTCGCCCCCGCTGCCTCCATCACTTGCATCATTGGTGGCGTGCATTTCTTTGATAATCTCCCGTTTCAGATCTGCCTGTTCTTGTGCAAAGGTCTTTGGTTCCTCCTCCGCCTCCTTCTCGCCACCATTGGCGCCGCCGCGCAGCAGATTTTCTCTATGGTAATCGCGTATGAACATAGGCTTCTCCTTCTTAGCTGACGATGACTCCAACTCATCTTCCGCTTCTTTGATTTCGCTGTAGAATTTGACATTGGCATCGTAGACCCTGGGGTCCTTGGAGCGGATAGCGTTTAATGTATCAAAAATTTCGCGGTCGAGGTCTTCGGTTGCTAACACTCCTTCATCATCTTCATCTTCGGACTCAGAGGATGATTCCCCCTCGTCTTCTTCGGATCCGTCTGACGTGTCAGCACCGTCATCCGCCAGCTTTTTGCGTTTCCCAAGGCCGGTTGTTTTGCCGTATTTGTCCTCCACTATAGATATTTTTTTATAATGTTAGTGGGCAATTTCCGGGAAGTAGAAGGAAAGACAAAAAAAAGAAAAGAAAAGAAAAGAAAAGAAAAGAAAAGAAAACAAAAGGAAAGAAAAAACCAAAGGAAAGGAGAGAGAAATAGAAATAGATCTCGAAAAGGAGAAGGAAACAACGCACACTGTTGTATTTCTTCTCTTTTTTTGTTATACTCAAACCGCTTCGCGTACTCCTCGTTGACTTTGAACCCGATGTTGTTGTTTCCATTGCCGAGCAGGGCTCCTCCATCATCGCTGCTGTCATTGGAGCTGTCATCGTCCATGAGCAGTTTCTTCTGCTTCTTGGCTGGCGGCTCCATTTTCTCGACCAACAACGCTGAAACAGGACGGACAAAATAGAGCAAGACAATGGTAGTCAACACTAACGAGAGCAATAACAATAGGATACAATAAGGAAAACTGAGACGAGAAATAAAAAGCGCTTGGTTGGTGGCGCGAAATCCAGCCCTACAAACAAGTTATATTTTTTTCTTGGTGGGTTATTTTTCTCCTTCTTGACTGTGTATTTATTTAGCTTCATCCCTCGCGGCCAATGGGAGGAGAGCGGTGTGCGGGAGCTGGGGCGCTGTGGTAGAGTTTGGTCAAGGGCGAGCTGCGGATTGTCCCACAGCGGCCCACCACCGTCATTGCCACCTACAACACCTTTCCTCTGACATATCTCATGCTTTCGTATATATATATATGTGTGTGTGTTCATATCATGCGCCTTTCCGCTAACCAGTCATAATTGCTTGGCTATTTGAAACAGCCCCTTCCTCCTGATCTATGGAAACGGCGGTGTATTTCCCATAGACTGTTTACTACATGGCCACATCCCAGCCAGCGTCCTCCTCTGGCACCCAGGATGCGAACCCCATCAGTACCATGTATATTTATTTTGTTTATTTTCTTGGTTTGTTGGGGATGTAGCTAGCTAACACAGGGTGATTTGCAACCAGCCCGGTGGGCCTGAAGGAGGCCGCTCTCGATTCACCGACCTTTCGCGCAAGCGCCTTGCATTTCGCTGAGCAGATCGATCTTGTGGAGAAATGGCTGGATGGAGTGGCCAGGAGCGCCGTCAGGCTGAACTCAGAGCTCGCGTCGCTTGAAACTGCGGCAAACGCGTTGATCTCCAATATCCCAGCCCCGGCCGCTATCTCGGAAGCGGCCATCGATCATGATTATGCATTCTTTGCCTTGAGACGACACGGGGAGATTGTGAAAGATTTTTGGAACGCTGTCATCTCAACTGTTAAGAAGTCCGACTCGTTGATTGCGGAACCTATACGGGCGTTCATCCAGAATGATTTGCGACAGTTCAAGGTTTGTGGAGCTCGGGGTGGAGGTTCTGGACTCCGCCTGCCCGTCCCTAGGTGGTATTGCTGTTCACTGACGGCTCAATGAATGTTATAGGAAACGCGTCGTACACTTGAAGTAACCCAAAAACAACATGACACTTTACAAGCGAAATATTCTGCTCAGGGCAAATCGAAGGAACCGTCTTCGTTGCGAGAAGATGCCTTCCAGTTACACGAAGCTCGCAAAGCCTACTTGAAAGCGTCGATGGACTTTTGTGTCCAATCGCCGCAGATAAAAAATGCGCTCGACAAACTCATCGTGCGCGTTTCATTCGATCAATGGCGGGAGTTCAGGATTTTGCGCGAAGCCAATTCGTTGGCGTATTCAAAATGGGGCCAGGAGATGGATAGAATAAAGGGCTGGTCCAACGAGATTGAGACAAGTGAGAAACTATCAAAACGTGACCTGCTCGCCGCTAGAAAGCAAATCGAAGAGGCTGCTGAGCTGGCTGTTCGGCCATCTCGAGAACTTGACGATTATTCGGTATCTACAGTGCCATATCTAGGCTCACACGGTCCCGCTTCACTTAAGATGGGGAAGGACCATACCTTCCGGCCCGAAAAACAAGGTTGGTTGAACTTGAGGATCCTTACTGGGAAACCTACAAGAACGGCCTGGGTCCGCCGTTGGACCTTTTTGAGGCATGGGATCTTCGGGTGCCTGGTACATAGCTCTCGAACCGGCGGCGTGGAAGAAAGTGAGAGAATCGGGGTTCTTCTATGCAGTATTCGACCTGCATTTCAAGAGGAACGCCGATTTTGCTTTGAGGTCAAGACTAAGAACAATACTATATTGCTACAAGCTGAGACTCAAAAGGAGCTCACAGAATGGATCGGGTCTTTTGAAGCGGCCAAGAGAAAAGCCCTCGATAGTCCTTTTCCAGCTTCCCTTCCTGGAAATCCGCAAGTCCAAGACCCTGCTTTCTCAATATCTCAGCCGCCGGCACCTGAGTTTGCTGCAGATACCTCGGAGTCCCTCACACCCGGTGCAAATGATGAACCTTCCATCATAGACCGAGTTTGTACTGCCCCGCTTACAGACCGTGATGGTTTTGCAATCCGGAATAGTAGCGACCTGCCATCAAGGCGGTCCACTGCAGTCGAGCATGAGGTGGAAAGCGGCGGAAGGGACCATGCAAGTAGGCTTATTCAAAAGCTCGATATCCATCGACGTGCCGCAACAGGATTACAACAAACCAGTACTTCATCACCTCAGTCCAATACGCCTGGTATAGCTTCCCTGATAGCTGCCAGTCACACTCTCCTCCCTCTCGGCGCGCAAGCATCCGGAAACGCCCCAGAAAATGAATATAGACAGCGGTATCCCAACATATTTAATTACAACACTCGAGATGGCCCGGTGGGATCCCTTGCACCTCCAACCTTGGCGAATCCTCCTACACCTACTAGTATGAGTAGAGCAGCGGTGATTGTGAGCAGTGAAATCGGATTTGGGGTCAGAATCCCAGATGGGACAGGGGCAATGCCCAGCGGTATGATGGCAAACCTTTGGGGAAGTTCACATTGGGGTTATATGAACAGTTTGGAGTGTAAAGGAGTACCTGTATTGGCGGAAGGAACTGATGGCCAGGTATTATTCTTCTCAAATATTTTATCTGGTGGTAGTTTTCTTACTGTCTAGCTAACTTATGATGCGTACAGCCCAAGGGATCTGTTGAAGAAGCTCCAAGGAATTGCAGCCCGCCCGAAGATGATCGTCTCGCAGGTCGCCACAGACAAACTGTTAGTCTTGATGGTGGCAATCCATCAACTCTGAAGGACGGTGCCACGGTTGCATCCGAGTATCCCAGCTATTATCCTGCACAGCTAAAACCACACGACGCACAGTTTCGACTTCTTTTCCCCAATATTGCAAAAGATGAAACTCTTGTTTTTGTATTTCGAGCCTGTTTAAGTTTGAATGACCATCACGACTTCCCGGGAAGAGCATACGTCACGACAAGACGCATCTATTTTTACAGCAATCATTTCAGTCTCGTGTTTACAAGTTGTGTCGACCTCGATATGATTACTGATGTCACGGCTGCTCCCGGTAGAGATTGCGACTTCTTGTTCCTTCACCTAGATGTTGAAGAGGGAAACGATATCCCACGTCGACTTACAATAAAAACTTTTTTGGACTCTATGAAAATGATCCATAAGAGGCTGAATTATATAGTCAACATGTCGCAGGCGAAGGAACCACCCAATTTGGAGAAAATATTTAAATCTTTGATAAAAATGGAGGATATTACACGGACACCAAGTATGGAGAGTTGGGAAGATGTCTCCCTGAACACCCCAGTCGATGGGGCGTCGCGTAACGTTGCCGGGAAACGTTCTGATACCCCCTTTAAGCCAGAATTACGCCCTGACCATGACTTGAATATGAATAAACGCAAGCATGATCACGACTCACTTCGAATAAAGTTGCCATCTCAGCCCGTCCACTATGTGCCGCAGGGTGCCCCTCTCCTAGCTGCCGAGAAATTCTATGATATCAGTTCGAAAGCCTTGTTCCATGTTCTATTTGGGGATAAAAGTGCTGTTTGCCAACTGCTTCAACATCAGCGGAGTGCCCAAAGTAAGTTTTAAATATTTTCGTCTGAGTACTAGTCGTAATTCAAACTAACAGGATAACACGTACAAGACATTAGACAAGGTCCGTGGTCGAGTCTTCATTCTGCACATTTGAGACGCGATATCAAATATCAAATAAAGATGGCAGACACGTTCGGTAAGCGAAACAATAGCTTCGTATCCATAGATTTTTCTGAACCCAAACTAATAAAAACTTAGGACGACTACGCCTCACTGATGTATCTGACTATCAAATCGTTGATGTTCTAAACGACCACTTGTGCTACGTAGTTACTGATAAACGGACGCCGTGGCATCTGCCTTTTAAACGCTATTTCAGGCTTGTTAGTAAAATTGTTATTACCTATGTCTCAAAATCAAGATGCAAGCTTGCCATATTCACCAAGGTGGAATGGCTATGGGAACCATATATCATTCGAAGTAAGTTGTTGTTTCATCTAACCTGTGTCCGGAATTAATATGCCGGCTCCTATCAAATAACTAATGTGACGGATTACCAGGCATAATCGATAGGCAAGCCCTGAACGATCTTGAACAGGATGCGCTTGATCTTGTGGATCTTGTTTCCGAAGAGGTTAAACGGCTTGGCTCCCATAACCAAACAAAAATGGCTATAGCACTATTCGGCCACATTGGCCGCCAAACTCGAGGCACTGAATTTACTGAGGATTCGCAAAACTTAAAACCCTATCTTCGCCGTCCCCTCAAGCAAAGTGGTATCATCCCACTTCTACTTGAAACTTCCGGGTCTTTGTTACAGAGTGCAGTATCGTCGTTGATGATTTGGTTTTGGGGGTTGCTTCGATGGCTGTGGAAAACTTGCAGAGCTCACAGCATCATACTCCTGTTGCTCGCGTTTAGCGTGCTTATTAATGCTTTCCATTCGTACCATGATACCGTTGAATGGTGGCATGAGCGTAATGCCGGCAACTTCATGACCCGGCTTGGTGTTGGACCTAATCGTGTTATGAGCAAGGCGGTATATATTAAAGACATGGATGATGCGATTGCTAATACTACAGGTATTGACATAAGCAATCCAGGTTCTTGGTCAGTCCGTTATATTTTGTCATTTATCGGTTTGCAGATGTGCAGCAAGCTGACTTTCAATAACCTTGGATTGGTCTAGCTTCTCAACTTTCCGCGAGAGCAACGCTTTAGGATTTTCAGATATGCCACGAATAATCACACCCTCTGAAACCAACACCAAGGATTCCAGGGCAAAAGGCGCAAGGCTGCAGCTGCAACGGACGAGAGAGCGGCTAGGGATCTACCGACACAACCTCCTTGTTGCCTTAAGGGTGGTTAACCGGATAGAAAATGAAGTAGTCCAGGCGGAATGGGAACGCTGGCTCCAACAGGAAACGCAGAAGTGCCACGCGATCGAGACTCTACTGAAAGATCGGGAACGATTAAATGACCGCGACGGCAGCGATGAGACGGTTTCGGATTTGAAGCAGCGGTTCGCAGCGACGGATATTGAAGATATCCAGTATTGGTATGAGGATTATTGTTTGAGTTGCCAGCAGGAGCTGGAGAAGATTCGTGGTTGATTACTAACAGGGTCTCTCTCTCTCTCTCTCTCTTTAATATATATATATATGTATATGTATCCTTGAGTTTCATTTTTCGCGGCGGGTGATTTTCTTGTAGGGTTTTTCTTGCTTTCGTCCAAATGGGAAAATTGGTTGGCTTTGATATGATACCCAGTTTGATCTGGTATTGGCGCATGTCAGGGTGGACCAAGGGCGGATTATTCGTTTTAACTTTCGCCTTTGGATCGCGAAGGATAGAGGTATGATTTCTCGTTTGTTATAACTTTCAGAATTGAATCGTTCTTCTCGACAACCGAGTCCCTTTTTTGTCAAGCTGCAATGCCCACTCTGGTCGCCGGATTTGGTTCCCAAATTGGGTGAGGCTTTTCAGTATCCTGTATAAAATCATTTTGCGTTGCGTTATTTGTGACTGACGCTTCCTGCCTCGTAGGAAGTAATCTTGGGTCTCCCTAACGACAACGGGTTCATGACTGATATTTGGCCACCAAGATCACCCATACTCTTTCCTTAATATATCCCCAAAACAGACCAGAGATGACTGGCGCCAGTACCCCATAAAATAAATTTCCAGAGGGGAAATCATTGCCCCCTTTCAATTCTGCCTCGGTTTTACACTCCCCTCAAGCACCACATAGTACACCACCGTCCCATCCCCACCCATTCCTCTATTAACCATCGCCATCAAAGCTCGTTTGCCACCCCACTCCTTCCCCCTCCGCCGCCGCTCATAGTCCGCAAATATCTCTTCTTTACTCCGTTTCTTCTCCTCCTTTGCCTCCACTTTCTCCTCCTTTTGATCCTTATTCTTCTCGTTCTCTCTCACTTCTCCGCTATTCGTTTCTGACATACCACTGCAATCATCTTCATTCGCATTCCCAACCCCGTCTCCATGTTTGCCATCGGGCAACTCCAACGCATCAAAACATTCCGCCAGCCTTCTTAAGCTCCATGCCTGTCCCTGTGCCGTTGGAATCACCCACTCGCGTTCTACGGGAACATCGTCCGTACTAATGCCATGGTCTAGCATGTAGGCTTGCTCGTCTGGGTGAGTATAGTAGGCTTGAGGCGGCAGGCCGGATATTAGGGGTATGCGTTGGGTCGGGGAGAGGGTGTACGGATCGTGGATGCGCAGGGCTGTCCAGAAGTGTTGGTGCTGGAGGTTATGCAATATTTGGACGGCAAGGGAGGCGATGGGGTTTTGAGCAGTGGGGGCTGTGAGGGCTGTAAGGGCGGAAGGCGAGGGAGTGGGTGAGGTGGCTGCGGTTGCGGCGCGCATTGCGAATTTGGCAGGTTTGGATAGGTATATGGAAGTGCGGGGAGCTGTGGATTGATTGTATGACGATTGTAGATGAGTGGTTTGACCGGGTTGGGTATCAATTCAGTGCCCGGTGAGAGCTAGCTCTTCAGGAAGTATCTTGCATCAAGCGGGCTCTCAGTCGGAGCTCAGATCTGCGGGGAATTCAATCCTAGCCAGGAATTTCATTACTAATCGTGATATGAATTTGGATATGAATAATGCTCCTGAATATATCCCTGGACGGTTGATTTCGCTCCATAATCGGTAGTATGTAGTTGGTAAGTAATAAGAAAAGGAACGGACCTAAATAGGGCTGAGCTCAATGGAGCGCCGGGATGCGTGACCAGCCAAGCCCTAAAGTGGGCTGAGGTATATTAGAGCCTCAGGAGAACCAACAGAACAGATGGCATCATTGGGCGGTAGAGTTCAAGCGCGACTCTCATTCTTCAATTTTTTTGCATTTCGAATCTGAACCTCTGCTTCTTACCGCTTTTCAATCCTTCTTTCAATATAGACGTTCCCTTTTGTTTTGTTTTAATTCAGCGTCTAGTTTTGCTTATCTCTGCAGTTATTTCGGTTCCTATTCTCTGTTACATGTGCCTCATTTATCATCACCTCCATACGCAGGCTCTAAGTTCAACTTCAATACCTCTGAAATCCAAATGGCGCGCCAAAAGCAAAAAGCCCCGTTACAACGCATTCCATCATCCGGAGTGATGAATGCGCCTCCAGATTTCCTGGGACATAATATGCGGCAAACCAATGGTGTCACATCAGGCAAAGGCTTTCCCGAAGCCGTCGCAAAGTCGTCAGCGGGGGGCGAACCTGGCCTTCTTCGACTAATTATATGTGTTGGAGGAATATATGCGTCATTGTAAGAAGTGATGTACTCCAGTTTTTATCTAATCTCCAATGCTAACACCTGCATGCAATTGAAAGTTTGTCTTGGGGAGTTCTTCAAGAAGCCATCACTACTACTTCGTACGCCGTTTACGATCCAAGAGCGGATGACCCCAACCCGCCAACGGAACGATGGACGTTTTCAGTCGTCCTGAATACAATACAGTCCTTTTTCGCGGCCATAACAGGCTTCATGTACCTTTATTTTTCCACTCCACGGGGCCAAAAAAGTCCGGCGGTCTTCCCAACAACGCGCATCCTCTTCCCCCTTGTTCTTATCAGCATATCCTCCTCCCTCGCTTCACCCTTCGGCTATGCCAGCCTTGGACACATCGATTACCTCACTTTCGTCCTTGCAAAGTCCTGCAAATTACTGCCAGTAATGTTTCTCCATCTCGCCATTTTTCGCAAACGCTATCCCCTATACAAGTACGGCGTGATACTTCTCGTTACCATTGGCGTTGCGACATTTACCCTCCACCACCCCACCTCCAGCAAGAAAAAAAACAGCCATAGTAATAATGGAAACGGCTCCTCCATCTACGGTCTCTTCCTCCTATCCTTAAACCTGCTCCTAGACGGCCTCACAAACACGACTCAGGACCACATATTTTCGTCTCCAAAACTATACTCACGCTTCACCGGCCCGCAGATGATGGTGGCGCAAAACTTGCTCTGCACACTCCTGACAACCACCTACCTCCTGGTCACTCCACACGTGTCCACCTCAATTCTCCGCCTCATGCCTCTCCCCATCGACCTATCGCAGACCTCGGAGCTAGCTTCTGCCCTTGCGTTCCTATCCCGCCACCCAACCGCAACAAAGGATATAATTGCCTTCGCTGCCTGCGGTGCAATTGGCCAGTTATTTATATTCCACACTCTGGCGCATTTCTCTTCCCTGCTGCTTGTCACTGTTACAGTTACGAGGAAGATGCTTACGATGCTGTTGAGCGTGATGTGGTTCGGCCATCGGCTGAGTGGGGGCCAATGGATAGGCGTTGGGCTGGTCTTTGGTGGCATCGGGGCAGAAGGGGTGGTGCAGAAGAGAGAAAAGGCTAAGAAGCTGGCAGAGAAGGAGGAGAAGAAGAAGCTGGAGAGTAATAATGTGAATAAAGGGGAGAAGCAGCTGTAAAGCTTTGTTGAGGGGAGCAACACACACACACACACACATGTATATATGTATATATATATGATATACAAAAATATATCAGAATAGTTGAGTTAATTAGCATTTTGCTGTATTATACATGTTGACGGCGTTAGTTTTTTTATTTTGGATTCTTTGCAGAATATTTTTATACCCTCCTCATGCTCTTGCATTTTATTACCTTCACCAATATGTTCCCCATGATGTATCCCTTCCAAAAAACTCATGTGCTACAATGAATGGAGAGGTAAGCTCAGTTATGTGCTGACATAGTCGACACGGGGTTGCCCTACATGGCTTACCGCCAAATTAGTATTAATGTTGCATGATGGTGATTTTCACCAAGGTTCAAGGATAGCATAGATGTCCGATAGTCGGATTAGAGCTTGCGTATTTATCACATTTTCCTTAAATATCCATTACCTCTGCTAAGCACACTTCATTGCTTGTTAACGTCCGTCTATAGCAGAGGCAATACCAACAGGGAGAAACTATAACACGTTTTTTTTTCTGTATATCATATTTGTTGCATTGGTATGTGGAGAAGGTCTATATCTAACTCTGTTACAATCATTATGCATAGGAATGACGGTAATATAACAAGCGGACGGAGAAGTGTCGGGAAACAAAAATGAAATCTAGCAAAGGCGAGCTGACAAAACGAAAACAAAATATTGAGTTGAATGAAAGCGATTCAAAAATGGGGAGGCGTACTTAAATACTAGGACTAGTTGAAAAGGGAGGTTGTTGATGGAGGGCGATATACTCTATCTGATTTCTATATTAAGGTGGTAAATTTTGGTAAGTGGGCTTTTATTTTCAGCGCTGCATCGAAGGAAGAAGAAGAAGAATAAAGAGATCGATGGAAAACATCAGTTAGATCAGAGGAGTGGAAGTTGAAAGCGCGACACTTTAGAATGGTGGGGCGGAGACACGTTGTGCCGCAATCACAATACTTCAGCATCCAATGTCTTGCAGCATCCAAGAGACATAAGTATATGATGTGTGGAGCGTTTCCATTGCGATTGCCAGAATTATTTCCGTTATTATCATCGTCGTCGTCATCAAGACGTTAACCGGTTGTAACATCACAGTTTCACTGTTCTAGAAGAGGGTTACTTTGGGCGAAGAGATGTTTGAAAAACCAACCGCGTTGATAGCTGAAGCTGTCCCTCGGATTCATATATGACTTGGGCCCCTTTCGAAAAATACGATTCAAGCCTTAAGATGAGAGGCGGACAGGGATAGCGGTGGTGGCATTGGGATAAACACTGGCCGTTGTCGTGTCTCAGGCTCATATCCCTCAGCATCAAACTTCCGTTTCCCAGGCGGCGGATTTGGCAGCTCACAGTACGGCCCAATGCCCTTTTCCTCAGGCGAAGGATATGCTCTGAAGAATTGCTGCTGACTCGCTGAGTCCCTCCGGACCACGTTTTGCATGGCAGAGGCAGAGCGGGGACGAGGTGGTTTGATGAGTGGAACACTTGCAGTGTGGATAGCTGTCGCGTGTTGGATGGTTTTAAATGGCGGGATTTCTTGTTTCGATAAGAGAGGGGTGACGAAGTCTCCAGACGGGGATGTTAGCCTGTGGACATATGTGTGAGCTCCAGTCCTCGGGCTGTGCCCTTTGATAAGATCTAGGGGAAAGGCAGAGTCCGTGGCGGGACTGTAAGAAGGTATTCTCGGTGATTTTGAGATGGAAACGAAGTGGCATTGTGAAGCAGCAGTGCTCTTAGAAGGCATCATTGAAGTTTGGCAATGATAATTACCGTCTGGCTGGAAGACGCCGTCCAGTTTGAAAGAACTCATTCGCTGCTCCATGTCAGCTTTATGAGACGTTTGCCATTTTCGCCTAGCTCGTTTAGGATTCCTTTCGTCTTCCCCTATAGGCTTTTCTGCTTTCATGCCCTCCCGTTCAAGGGTATCGACACCATTTCCATGTACATCACCAAGGTCATCGCCATCGCTATCGTCACCCTCAAGATCAAAAACCCTAGTTTCCAACCCCATCGTGGAATCATCGATTATGCCGATTCTTTCCTCCAATCTAGACACATGATCCAGCAAGCTATCAGTCTTGTCGTCCACGGCAGCAAACTTTTGCGGCACCTCCCGTTCCATAAACTTATAAAACGAATGCATAGCCTCCCTCAGAACTCTAGCATCTTCACGACGCGCCCGTCTTTCCTCCTTCAATGCCTCCTCCCAAAGGCTTCGATCATGTCGCTGTTGCTCTTCTAGCTGAGAGACCCTTTCTAGAAGCGCCGCCAGCGCTGGCGGTGAGACAGGCTCACTTACTTGGGAACTGCTTACCATATTACTAGGTATGTGGTAGCATGCCTGATGGCCACATTCACAAGTAGTGCCCGGACAGGATTCATTGCGACGAAACCCCTGGCACGAGCAGCGCTGGTTAGGAATAGATGGATGGAGCAATATAAATCGACATTCACCCCTTGGAAGAGCCAACTTTGAAGGAGTAGCGGGGAGAGTGAAGCTTTTCCTATAGGGTCGAGTGTGAGAAGTTGGGTTTGGGGTAGGAGATGAAGAATTAGGATTGAACATCAGATTGAGACTATGCGCATGTCGTTAAACGTTATAGGCATGTCTACGCAGCGAAAGTGACGTTACAGGAGGATTTTCGGCTTTGGTTTTTTGGATGACTTGGTAAGCCTTTCAACAAAGAGGTTATTGGAGTTGAGAAAATGCGAGGACGTTGCACGACAAAAGCAAGGCGGGGATTCTAGGAGGTGAAGAGAGAAGTGAGATAATATCAGATGTGGATGGATATGACAGAACTGGATAGCCGGAACAGGTGAGGGAATGTTCTACGGAGGAAATATCGGGAGCTGCATGTATAGGCTGATCAGGGTTATGGGTTTTCTGACTTTTTATTAAAAAAATAAAAAAAGGAAGGTAGGACGATGACGGAAGAATCGAAAATCGACAGGGAACGGTTAGATGAGGAAAATAAGAAGAAATAAGAGAAGTTGTTCCCTTTTCTTGACTGTTTTATTTTTGTCTTCCCCCTTTTGTCTATTTGACCTTGAAGTTGGTCCTTTCATTATTTATGGTTCGTGTCCCCGACTCCGTCCAACAATTGACAAACATGCGCATGCCATAACGTGCTGACCGGGGGTATAAGATGTAAGGTTTTGTTCAGTGCTTGGGGACAAGTGGGATGTGGTGGATCAGGACCACCCGCGCTAGCGCCAGAGTTCCCACGCCGCCACGCCTTGACATCCCTGCCATGATCCTGGTAGTCGACGGAGGTCGGTGAACGGAAGCTTACCATCCCCACCATCGGTAAAGCCGTTTCAGCCTTCGAAAGAGCTTCGAAGTGGCTTAAGTTGATAACATGTTTTCTGGGACCGGCGGAGGAGCTGAATCATCCGGGTCAATATTAGTACCACTTCCAGGATGCGAAGGGCGCTATTGTGAGAATACCCTCAGATGCAGATCCGGGAATTATTGCGAGGTGGGGAAAAAGGCGGCTCGGCCCTCTTGACAAACGTGCGACGGAGACCTTGATAGCTGATACAGTGAGGTTATACTAAAGTTGGCTAATTATGAAATAAGGGCAGAGAGCACAGTATGTTCAAAAAGGCGGGAAGCGAATCACGCAAAATATCAATGCGCGCGCAGGTGATCATAGAGAAGGTCTTGGATGGATGGATGCGCCAAAGGGGAGGGCCAAGCCAATTGTGACCAACTTCTGAGGTGAACATGAGAGAATAATCAAAGCTGACATGCAAGGAGACTCGTTTCCCTTGGCCTTAGAAGGTATACCCTTTTCTCTAATACTCTCATTACGTTTCGCTATAAAACTCGGAGCCAGAAAATTCGTCCTTTCACGAAATATCGCGAGTGCGAAGACAAATATCCGCAGATCAGTTATCGAAGATATTGGATCAGCCATGCTGCAAATTTGATTCCGAAACAGACAATGCAATATGTTCAACTGATTAATGATGTATTGATCGATGTCGCAAGGCTTCTGGACTGATTTTCAAGTTTTTCTTTATACTTGTTGCACAACTAGCATGGGTACCTCCACATTTTCTGCCAATGAATGGGTCGAACGTAGCCAAATGCCATCAGGATTGGCTCTGATGGCGTGAGCGTGAGCATGAAAACCGAACACCCTGCGACAACATGCAACGCCTTTAATATGCCGTCCGGTAATGGTTTATCCTCTAGAATGGAAATGAAACAGAGCAGGATACCGCCTGTCCTTACTGTTTGTGCTTGACACAAAACAATATTTTTTCACCGGGCCAGCGGGAAACAAAATTTATTCGAATTTCAACCTTTGAGAGAGGCCATTGCCAGTACCTTTCGCAAACTGGCTCCAGAAAGTAGAGCAGGTACTCATTGGCCAAGTCAAGTCCCACCATATATTCCTCGCTGTCTGCGAAGTTACACCATTGGAAGCCACACTAAATTCATGGCTCCGGATAGGGATAGATTATATTTGCTCGGTGCTTTCGTTCAGGAGCATCCCGTGGACAGGCTAGAGTTTGCCCTATGTTTCGCCAAGCGCCGCCTGCATTCATTCTTCCAAGTTCCACTGTTGTTGGAGGCCCAACCTTCCACGAATACCTTGAAAAGGTAATGGCACAAGGAAGCACATACATTTTAATATCCCAGTGAAGTTAAGGCTGGATATGCTGGAGCTTATCCTCTCCATTCATGATATCTGACAACAACATCGACATTTTCCAAGTCCCAGATGAGATTGCTCTGATCTTTTCCATTCTTGCCCATATTCCTTTTTTCCTCTCAATCCTCAACAGAGGGTGACAAACGAGCTCTAGCCTATGCTACAGTGGCTATAAATTCCCCTCTCTCTGTTAATTAACATTTTCAGAATGTAATTCAGTAAGGGAATTGGACTGAAAAAATAGATATTTTGAGCCTTTTGGGAGCAATAATACTGAGGCTCAACCATGTTCAATTCCTTTACTATATCAATCTTCGAAGATAGCAGCTTCTGTATCGAAGCATTTAATACTGATGCTCTTCTTTCCTTCTGGATTCTTCTCCCAGTACCGCTTTGCAGGGAAGAAACACGCCGACTGACAGATTGCCGAATATCTGCTGGCCTTGAGGGAAAGGCCCCCGACCTATGATTCTCCCACGATGGTGCGACACATAGCGGCTCAGCCTGCTCTGGACTTGTTCACCATCCATTCGCGTCGGTGCCTGCCAGGTCAGTATAACTTTGATTGGCGACCCAGAATGGTTGATCCGGTCAAACCTGACCAAAATGGCGCAAATCGTTCCAAGATGCACGTTTTGAGCTTTAGCTACTTCCACGGGCTTGATAAGCTTACACTTTTATTTGTTCTAACCTTTATTCCACCGCTGATTTTATCCGAGCCACAACCAAGTGCCCGTAACACCCTGGTGTGGAGACTGGAGCTTCCCGACCCATCCGACCCCAGCGATGAGTAGTGTCGATCCCCAATACGGGCTCGGGACAATGAAACCAGTTTATCAACTGGCGGGTTATCGTCTTCATTTCATATTCCAATGGATTTCTGAACCCATATCATTGACCAGCTTGTTTGACAAGCGAAAAGCATGGCTCCACCTTGAAATGAAGTGGCGACTTGGAAATGCTCTTGTCTTCGGCTCGCTATGCTCACATGTTGCGGCGTGGATTTACTTACTCCGTGCGCAGTACAGACCCGTTGCTGGATTTTATGATAGAATGCTCGCTGATCGGCTTCTACTGATAAAACTAAGAGCACACGACGATGCGGACACCTTCTACGCAGAAAGAAGAGAGACGCTAATGGCCCAAGATCATGATACTTTCCAATGATCCGGACCATTAATATCCGTTCTCATTTCATCATCGAAATACAGAATTATCGGAGTAGACGACATACTTCTGCTTACATCCTTCAAAGCACAGCACAGCACACTTTAGCTATATTGAGCAATTCTACCAAAGCTGTTCCAAGTTTGTTCATTATTTCTTGCTAGTGTAAGACTTTTTTTCCCATTATGGGTAATGATAATACGTATTGGGTTATTAGGAAAAGGCGGTATCCTACGTCTATGTTCGCCAGTGAGATCCTTGAAAAATCTTTTGACTGAGGAGTACTTGGTCATTCCCACAACGCCAAACTCCTAATCAATTTCAGTTATTTCCTCCTAGCAACATACTTTCGAGTTCACAGACCAAAATAAAAAACAAAAAGGAAAAAAAAAGATGATATCATGCTCAAGTAGATGACCATTTCCCCCGCCTGTCTTTGGAGAAGAACATACCATAGACCACTTAACTGTTCCTTCCATTTGCTCAACTTGAGGGATGCAACATTATTCACCTGTCACTTTCTCCCCTCCACCATAATAATATGGTACCCAAATCCCGTTTTCACTTCCCCCCATTTTGGATTCGCGGTTGTACTGGGTTCTAGCTCATATGCAACTTTTTCAAACTCGCCATTAAGGCTTCCTCGAACTTTCCAGCCAAGAGATCCACCTATTTCGTACCATGTCAGAAAGGGGGGCTAATCTTTTCTCTCTCTTTTTCTCTTGTTTCTATGTAATTGACACTGTTGGCTTAAAAGTAAGGGGAAAGGAACAAGGGATCAAGATGACCATATTGGCCGAATTTCAAAAATTTCTCAAAGTCCTCGACATCTCCCACTTCCCAAGCATGTAGCCACGACGAGACACCATGAGATAAATCAAGTTGTGAGTCTAAGGATACGTGGGCGCCTCAACAACATCCTATCTCTCGCACGTGATCCAGGGGCGTGAAAGATGTGATACAATGTGGGCATGAAGATTGAATATGTTGTGGTAACGAGCCAGATCATTAAGGCGTAAATGAAGGATAACAAAATGGAATTGAGACAAACCTTGTCTAGCTTTATCCTCTGAAAATTCTCTTGCAACGTCATCGAATTTCGCCCCGTTTCTCAGCTTCTCAGCAGCTTCCTCCTTTTTGGAGTGTTTCTCACACTACCCCCAGGAACAGCTAGTTAACAAGGGTTTATAATGATTAAAATATTAAAATATAAATCGTTTAGCCATGGAACGATGATATCCTGAATGTTCCACGGTTATGAAAGACAATGCCCAAAGCTAAAAGGCGCAAAAATCAGATACTTACAAGAATATGTCGAACATTAATGGAATTTGCAGGCTTTAGCCCTTTGCCTTTGCCTCCCTCATCGGAATTAGCACTGTCTTTCGCCTTGCCTTTGCCTTTTCCTTTCGCACCCGAGTCTTTGGCGTTGCCCTTGGCCATCGCTGTGAACAAAAGTGGAATATGCCCAATGAATGGAAGTGCTCCCGCGGATATGACGTTTGAAATTCGAGATATTACGGTCGAAATATGTATATTGAGATGACAGAATAATATTGCCCGAGAAGCGTTGTTGAACTTTTGATGTCAAGCTCAATCTCAAGTTGTGAAGCTTGAGGTGGTGAGGTTAAGGGCGGGGTGTGCTCTCATGCGCTTATTCATTGGCTGGTGCAGTGCTGGTGGTTTATATCAACATCAAAACTCCAACATCACAATCCATCCAATCGACAAAACCATAGCCTTCCGTTCCAGAACTTCAATAACCACTCTACCTCTCGAACTTCAGTTTTATATATATATTCGTCCAACAAGCGCTCTTTCACAAACAGGACCCCCAGAGACGTAGCCGTCAGATATGAGATGGCAGGCGAACAAGATACGAGTGCATACGGCGAAGCAATTGAGGAGCTGCAAAAAGCTAGAATAAGATTAATTCCTGAAAATGCATATTATATTCCTGAATTTATAACACAGCACGAGGAAGAGCAGTTGCTTCAAAAGGTAAG
This sequence comes from Histoplasma capsulatum G186AR, assembly GCF_000150115.1. Lineage (NCBI taxonomy): Eukaryota > Fungi > Ascomycota > Eurotiomycetes > Onygenales > Ajellomycetaceae > Histoplasma > Histoplasma capsulatum. Next base: position 965,730 of record NW_025544810.1, on the reverse strand, counting down.
CCTATGTTTAAACCGAAAATTAGAGATAATGTAAATATAGCTCATTGCGAAACTTAATGAAGACCTCTCTCTGGGGTTCTAAGTGTATTTTGAATTTGCTTCCTTTTCATATTCTGTTTGAGAATAATATAGATCCTGGCATGGTTAATAGGACTAATAGCCTTGAAGATCACATCCGTTCCCATTCCACGATGGAAATATCTTTCCCGGCGACGTCTTCAATCGTGGCCATGTGCATTGAGCAAATCCAACACTCTTTTAGCCTCTCCCCTCCCACAATGGTTGATTTCGCCTATTATTTCCCGATTTACGGAGCTTGAGGTCTTTCGAAATTCGCCTCACAAAGCTCCTAATCATGTACTTATCAATGAGTATCTACCCGGCCAAGGCATCATGCGTCATGAAGACGGGCCCGCCTACTATCCCGTAGTCGCGACTGTGAGTTTGGGAGCACCGATAGTGTTAGAGATGAGTGAGAAACTGGTCAATCATAATCACTTGCGACTTGAAGGGTCCGAGAGGACGGGAGCATCACAATTTAGAATATTGCAAGAGAGGCGAAGTTTGTTGGTAACGACAGGGAGATTGTACACGGATTACTTGCATGGGATTGATGAACGGATGATGGACGTGGATTTGAATCCACAAACTGTTTGCAACTGGGAACTGTTGGGGGATAAAGAAGCATTTGTAACTGGAAGTTATGAAAGGGAGACTAGAATAAGTCTGACTTATCGAGATGTGCTCAATGTCTCAAAGCTGGGAAATGGTATGAAATTCTTGGGCAGACAATAATAACCAACTAGGACCTCATTCCAAAGAATTGAATTTGGCATTACTTTCGCAGTGATGAATGGGTTGTGAGTCCTTTGTTTCTAGGAAAACAGCAAACCGCTGAAAAGCCGTACTCTCTAGTGGATATATCCACGAAAAGCTAGGTTCGAGATTTCGTCTTTCGTGGCTGCGGATCTAATATAAATAGGGTATCATTTTCCACCTGTACTTCACGCTTTCTTTACCAAAATTTTTCATATACCACTCCTTGCTATTGCCAGCAGAGATACCCAAATTAACAACGACAAATACCAGTCCCGACAACAACGTTTTGTTGACAAGCACTCCCTTCGGCGCGGCTAGGAAAACGAGCGACAGGTATATCGCGCACTCGGCCGTATAATGAGGGGATATGATGTGGAGGAAGCCTGGATGAGAAGGAAGGGTGTACTTTTTCAACGAAGCTAGGTAAAGATGGCAATCATGCTGAATTCCAGAAGCGATAATAAAAATGGGAAGAAACACGAACGTCCTCAATGATGGGGTGGAATATCGTACATCGCTGAGTATGTTATCAGATGCACGTATCGCCGCTAGATGATCGAATCTCAGTTAAACGGAGAACTCAAGAGGCCGAAAATGGATAATTTAATCTGCACATACGTAATCCCTCAATCCAAATAGCCGTCCCCATCGCAATGTAATATAACAGCCCGATGATCCAGTGTAGAAACCACATTTTCGATTGGGATGGCTTTGTAATGAAAATTGATTCGTACAGTCGACGGATACCTTGAATTAACAACAATGTCCAGCAAAGAACTATCTGATTGCGTGACATGGATATTTGGGTATTCCCTTCTCTAACAGTGGAGGATATCGCTTCAAACAACGGCCCTTTGAAATATATTTGCGTTCCCCATAGAATTGAGGATAACACCGATAACACATAGAAATGAGTAAAGAAGCTGTGGGGCACTCGCAATGATGCTACCAAGTCCAAAATTTGCATGACCCTTGACGAAGGGAATAGCTTGGACACCGTGCGGTCATTTTGCTCCCGATTCTGTGAAGCTTTTGCCGGTTCCGACGACGTGGCTCGTGGGCCATAAGCAACGAAACGAGAGCTAACGATTGGGATACTGTTTGCAAGAAGAATCTAGAGACTGATCAGTGAGTCCATCAACGAGCAAATTCTTGCTACAGGGTATGGCATGGCTTCGTACTGTGCTAGCCATAACCAAAAAGAAGCCCCGAACGAGGTCTAGCACATCCACTGTTCCAAAGAGCGAAGATGTCCATTGAATCCATCCCATATTCGCCTCGGAAAGTAAGCCCTCACTTAAAATCATGTAACTTCAGCAATCACCCTTGCGGTTGTCAATAGATACTAGTAACCGGTGGGTTGAGGTGCAGTTTCTCTCACTCCCTTAGCATTCTGCCAACGAAGATTGCGATGCGGAACGAACCGCTTCGGGCCGGTCCAATAATTAGTTACCGCATATAACGAAGCATATAACCCCTAGATAGACTCAGATAAGTTTAACCAAGCTCACAAGCACTCGATGGAATTTCAACAAAAGGCTCTATATTTAAGCTATTTTGCGATGTTTGCTACTAATTTTCAATAGGGGGATGGAAAATTCTGTTTATGTAGGCTTTATGTCCGCCACAGTGTTTTAATAAAAACTGCATCTACCAGTTGCTATCTTATCCACTAATATACATTGCTCACAACCCAGATCTCTACATGTTGTATGCCCAGTACACTGAACATCAGCACAAGCTATAATCCGACGTAGTAATGAATGATGTGTTGTTGAAGAAAATATACTTTGACTCTTCTGTAAAAGTGGAAGAGGATAAAGATCAATAGATGGATGCCAAATTGCCTTCTCTTCAACCTGAAAGCCATCAATATTATTCCATATATTTAATAAATAATCATTAATATCTTTTGAATATGAGCTAGCAATAGCTCTCAAATGACTATTATTTAACCTTCTATAGTCAATAACATTGCCAGTTTCATCAAATGATCGTAATATACCATCATCAGCTACATGTAACATCCCATTGGTATCAGTTTCTACACTGTAAAGCATATCATATACTTCTCTTTTAATAATCCTGTTTAACTCTGTCACAACAGTTAGAATATATATTACTAGCATATTTGAAACAAATATAGAAAATTATGAAGAAAGAAAGAATGAAAAAGAATGAAAGAAAAAAGAAAAAAAGAAGAAATGTTCATACTTGATGATAAAGTAGTATTGCTGGCTGCCGGAATCAAGCATATGGCAATTATAAGCAGATTGAAAATGGTTGAAAGAACTGAACTCATGATGAATAAAAAATATATACATTTAACTGTTTTTTTTTTTTTTTTCACAAAATGCACACAGTTATTTATCTATTCAAAGCAGGATAGCAAGAGCTAACTGTACATTTAAATGTCTTGCTTGGTATTCATTTGGCCTATGTGGTCAAAATCTCAAGATAATGACACGCGGTAACTGCTTTAACAGGGTGATGAGAAGGCCCACTAATTACACTGAGTTTGCAGCAAGTGGGACCTTGCTGCTGATTTAGAAGAGAATTTGTCTAATGATAACGTTGTTGTGTCATTGTTAACTATCTAAGCGAGAGCAACACAATATGTCGGGTCGGGTGGTACGTTGAAACTCTATGAGAATAGAGCTATATATGGTTATTGAAGTTATAAAGATGATATAGAGGTAAAACAGAAATAACTACCGATATAACAATAGAGATTCATGTATATTATAAAAAGAATTTTAAAGCTCTTGTACTGGGCCTCAACTACTTTTCTGCCATCAAAAGGTATCATAATTACACTGACTTGCACTGCTCCCACCTAACGATCACCAATTTACAATTCGACAAGGTGATTAATTTCTACGACATCTCAACAATGCAATTAGATATTAAAACTATATATTAAATGCTAAAAATATATACAAAATACACCATAAAAATATGTATAGTCAATATAGTTGATATCTGCTGAGTTTGATATTACACTCAGAACATACAATTTGAGGTGGAAGGTTGGTTGATTGTAACTATCTAATCCGTAGCTGGCGCAACACTGCTTAAATAGGCGTCATCACGTGGCATTCTGGCGAGTAATAAGGATGACAACAAAGTGTTGGGGGGATTGGATTGGGTGATTCGTACCCTCTATACCACCACGGTGCTGGTGGTGATTGAGCTCTTTTGCCCTAGTGGCCTAATACAAAGTTAGTAAAGACGTGTATTTGATACTAAATCTGCATAATCTATAGTACAAATCACAATCAGACTCTGATCATCTGATTTGAAAGATGATGTATATTTTTTTAACTGTATTGATATAATCGAAGCTCACACAAATTGCTACTTTGAAGAGATGCAATTAGTTTGCTTTTTTAATTATATTTAACGTTGATGAAGGTGGAAGGTTAGTTCATTGTAAATAGTGAGTTGAACCTAGTCACTGAGGCCTTCCTGAAGGCTCACTAGATTTCCAAGAAACCCCTATCTGATATCGGTTATCATGGAATGTCCATGAAGACCGCTACTAAGGTTGAGAAGGGGAGGAATAATAAATATAGCTGATTTCCATCTCAACCAAGCTCCCGCTGGGAGTTCTCAAGAGTTAACATCGACAGCCCGTCTCCTCATGAGATTGGGGCGTCGGATTGCTGTATCATTCTCCGTCCAGAGCTCTTCGTCGGCATTGTCCGGGTTGAGGTACGAGGTCCTTGGCGTGAAAGCCTTTATATGATCCAGGGCTATCTCAGTAGGGGAGAACCCAAGGTAACCCACTATTCTTTTCCGAAGGACTTCCAGGGCATCTGGGAGGGTGATATCCCACTGCTGTTCTGGGTTGTTTGACATTTTCATCAGGACTTCTTGCAGCCAGCGATTCGAGTTCTCAATAGGTGTGGTCACGTGGCATATGATGATACCGTGGACCTTATGCGATACACTAATCCTTAATAGGAAGTCCTGCGACATAACTGGTCAGTCAAGTAATCACGTGATGTTTATATCTCAGGTGTATATCTAACCACCCAGGTAAGGCTTTAAATATTGCTGCAACAGTAGTGTCAATCGCTCACATATCTAGATGAATAGGACCACAGGACCCTAGTCCGATATACGGTTCCCGGGCTAAATTGACGAACTCTGTTTCAAATCGTAAATGGGGAACTGTCTGGATGGATGGGAGCAAGCCTAAATAGTACTAGCGGCACGGAGGCTCCCCACCGCTTTTCCTTTCCTCAGATTGCGCCCGATCTTGACCTAAGTCAATCCCAACTACAATCCCAATCATCGACACGTCGCTGCTATTCAACGCCGTATCATCCAAAACGAAACGTCAAGTGCCACATATTCGCCCCGCCAAACCGTAGTCGAATATATAATCTTACCGTCCATTTTGCCCTAGGCTCTTCCGATACACGGTGATCGAGTCCACCTCGATCCGCGGCCAACCCTCATTCCGCAGCTACGGCTTCTAACGATGAAGCAGAGAAGCCGAATATCCTGACTGCAGCCGCTATGAATGATGCTGATGCAGTATTGCCCTTGCCAGCTGTTCCTCCCACCAATGGTGACACTGATCGACACGTGGAACCTAGCTTAAAACTTGCTGAAAACAAGAATCTAGTACGGGTGGCTTCTCCCGCTGAGAAGCAAAAACTAGAACGGGAGAATGGTGGTGGTAATGGTAGCGATGATGCAGTCAGCGTTAAAGCGGACTCGGAGGCGGAAACCATAATCCAGTCAGGGCGGGAAGAGCTATCGCCAGAGAAAAAGAAACGGTATATACAGCATAAACGCGATAGGAGCCATGGGAGAGCCGAAGATGAAAAGGACTCTCGAGTCGCGTTGTTATCGGAAAGTGGGAAACCTCGAAAGCGACCCCGGGTAGAAAATGATAATGTGGATGGTAGGTCTGCCAAAACTCGCGATCCTAGCGAACAGATTTCGCGAGTCTCGTCGCCACCACGGGTGATGAAAGAAACGAAGCAAAAGGAAAATGGAGATTTGGAGAAAACGTCTGCCACACGCGGCTTATCGCACTCGCGTTCTGATGGGTTAGAGGGAAGTAAAGGCTACCCCTCGACAAAACGTTCATCAAGTGAAGGAGTTGTTCGCACGGAGGAAGGAGAGACCCGTCGCCATCGCGACCGTCAACATCTATCAAACCCATCCCACAACAAAACTTCGGATGAAACATCCAACCAATCGCATTCGCAGCATTTATCTAAACATCGTTCCCCGTCACCTGCTTATCGTTTACACCATAGAGTTACTTCGGGGTCGCACCCGTCTATTGATTCGAAGAAGAGAAGACGAGCGCCACCGCCGCTTGCGACAGATTCACACCGCCAAGTCTCAGAGGACCGAGAGTCTATTTCGTCTTCCGCCAGTGGATCTCCTTTACCATCCGCTCGTCTTCGTAAGCTAACGTCCGGAGAACAGGCAGCGATATCACCTGCAAAGCAGATGCAAGCAAAAAAACAGCGGGATCAAAATGGTCGGACAAGGCTTGCGAGAGCCTGTGCCATGCAGGAAGTGGAGGCTGCGAAAGCGCGCCATTCTGAGCGCCCAGACGATCTAAATATTCCTGACAACGCGGGGAACACGCCACTTCAAATCGCTGCTCTTGAAGGCTGTGTAGATATTGTTAAGTTTCTAATCGAAGCAGGATGTGAAATCGACACAAGGAATATTGACAGAGACACCCCCTTGATTGATGCTGTGGAGAACGGCCATTTGGAGGTTGTTAAATTGCTTTTGGATGCAGGGGCTAATCCTCGCCTTGGCAATGCTGAGGGCGATGAACCGTATGACCTTGTCCCGTCTGATAACCAGAACTACGAGGAAATGCGAAAAATAATTGCAGAGGCTAAAGTTAAGGGACAACGACGACGTAAGTCTACAGACCAAGCTACTCGCGCCACCTCCTCGGGCAGGGACCCTTCATCGCGGGGTGCATCGGCGGCCAGTCCTCGTGATTCTCCCCCAGTTCATGGTCAGCGAAGTTCTCCTCCGGTTACTCTTGGAGCTCGTAGGAGGACCGTGAGGAGTGAGGCAACCAGGAACGATTTGCTATGGACAAAGGCAACTCCTGAAAATCTTCGAGATTTTGCTGCTAAGGGAGATATGGCTGGTGTTGCAAATATCCTTAACGTGGGACAAAAAGCTGATCCTGAGTCGCTTATTGCTGCGGCGAAAGGTGGGCATGACGAAGTCTTGGGGATTCTGTTGGGCATGGGTGACCCGGACCCGGACCCGGAACCACTGCAGACTGGCAACCATAATAAACCGGGATACAATACCCCTATGCTTGCTGCAATCGGTAGGGGAAACCTTGCGGTTATTCAACTTCTACTGGACCAACGAGGATTCGATCCCACGCGTCTTGATCGCCGTGGCCGCACATATTACGAATTATCAAGAGAACGGAAAGGAGATCACTGGGAAAAGGAATACGAACTTCTAAAGCGGGCATACGATAACCATCTGCGAACCCTCAAGAATCGCAGACCTGATACGAAATCTCCTCGAAGGGTTCGTGAAAAAGAGACAGAGGTTAAGAAATACGTTCGGCGGGAGTCGTTATCTCCAGCTCCTTCTTCACAACGAAAAGCCAGCAGGACATCAGATTCAAGTCGCCAAACTGAGCGTTCTGCTCGGGAAATAGACCATGTAAAGGATAAGAGAAAGTCTGAGACTGTTAGTCATGAGAAGGATAAGTGGGTTGTAGGGAATCGATCTAAGCTGCCAAACAGAGAGAATAGCAACCTCGACCAGTCTGCAGGCGGGTCTGACCAGGAAGCTCGTCCGGACCGAAAATACTCAAAGGACTCTGTAACTTCTCACAATGGGGACGAGCCTGTCAAGCGTCGGCGCCTCATTGCAGGCCGACCACCTGACAGAGTGAAGAGGAGGGAAAGTCTGATATCGTCCGACTCTCATTCTAGCCGCGATGACGCAGGTAAACCGCGGACAGAAACTGCAAACCCAGACGTGAAGCCAATAAAGGATGAGCCCCCACGAAAACGTCCACGAAGCAGTGTATCTCCAGAACCACCACAGCTCCGTGGCCGTCAACGCAAAGAGGACGATGTTCGTGATAGCCAAAATCAAAAGAAGCGGAGACGCGTTCAATCTGAAGAGAATGGACTCTCATCCTCCAGCAGTAGCGCAGCAAAGAAATTTCTGGAATTACCAGCACCGTCCTCAAAGGCTCAACCGAGGCGGAGAAATAGCAATGCCCCGAAGGTCGGCAATGAAATATCTCGTGACGGGGATAGCCATGTAGATAAAGAGCTGTCTGGCTCACGGAAGTCGAATACAGGATCGACTGCTATCAAGCAGGAGCAAAAGAAATCAGAGTCAGACATCAAAGACATCCCTATGGAGGATGTTAATCGCCCTGAAGCGGAGGCGGCAGAGGTAAAGGAGGTTGGGGAAGCGAAGGAAGCAAGGGAAAAAACGTTAAGGGAAGCAACCGAAGCGAAAGAGGCCAAGCAAGCAAAGGAAGCAAAGGAGGCTAGGGTCGCACAGGATGCACAGCAAGCGAAAGAGGCCAAACAAACAAAGGCTAAGGCAACACAGGAATCACTGCAAGCGAAGGAAGCGAAGGAAGCGAAGGAAGCAAAGGAAACAAAAAACGAAGCACAAGAGCTAAACGAAGCCAGGGAAAGAGAAGCCAGGGAAAGAGAAGCCAGAGAAAGAGAAGCCAGAGAAAGAGAAGCCAGAGAAAGAGAAGCCAGAGAAAGAGAAGCCAGAGAAAGAGAAGCCAGAGAAAGAGAAGCCAGAGAAAGAGAAGCCAGAGAAAGAGAAGCCAGAGAAAGAGAAGCCAGAGAAAGAGAAGCCAGAGAAAGAGAAGCTAGGGAAAGAGAAGCTAGGGAAAGAGAAGCCAGGGAAAGGGAGGCTAGGGAGGCTATGGAGGCAGAGCTAGCCAAGGAAGCCCAGGAAGCTGAAGAGAGACGTGTTGCTGCCCAGGCTGAACGTGAAAGACAGGAGAAGGAACTTCGAGACGCCCAAGCTGCCAAAGAGGCCCGAGAAGCAGAGGAAGCGAAGGAAGCTGCGGAAACCGCTGCGCGACTAGCTCGTGAAAAGGCCGAGGAAGAGGAACGCAAAAGAAAGGAAATGGAGCTTCGGCGAATTAGGCAGGCTGAAGAAGAGCGCCAAAAGCGCTTAGAACAAGAACGACTTCGTCTTGCAAGGTTGCGGAAAGAGCAGGAGGAACAGGAACAGCGGCGTTGCGACGCTCTGCCCAATCGACTTCGTGCTGCTGCAAACTTCGTCGGCTCCAATCACCCTATATCTAAAAGCCATACCTGGCTTAGAAAGTTCATGCCTCTGGTAACAGCAACAACAAAGCAAATCAACCCTTCCTGTGACGACGAGGCTAAGGATGACAAATGGATTCCCAACTATCTGGTTGCACCACTTCTTGCTACAAACGATCTTCAGCTCTCGCAATGTACGTACATCACTCATTAACCTTCATATATCAATCAAGCTAGTGTGTGAGAGGACTCTAACTCGAATACAGATCCAAGTTGGGAAAGGCGGTCTGCCACTCCTACCCAGAGAAATAATCTTTGGAGGGTAACCCGGCGTATTCTAGTCGAAGAAGGCGAGCTCAATCCCTTAACATCCAGCTACGTCGAAGTTATGCGGAAAGATGCAGAAACTCGACCCAAATACTTTGCTATGGAACATATATTTTGGGTCAAGGTAAATATCCCCAAGTACACTTACCTGTTTTCTCCTATCCTAATAGTGACTATAGTATTCCGATTTCATGGATTTGGTTCCTCATGTCCCCCACCTCCACGGTCTTGAGATTCGAACACTGCGAATGCATGTCGACTCTGAGCCAGGTGCCGAAACGATTCAGACAGAACCGCAGCTTCCCAACGGGATAAGATCTACTACACCTAACATAGATCCTGGACCGAAGTCCCCACTAACAAATGGATTCGTAACCCCGAATGGTCATCCTCATTCATGAAATCTATCAACTCTCTCGTTTCAATCTTCTTCCCCTCGCGTCTCTTTGCTCCCTCTCGGCGCTTGGTTTGTCATTCGATGTTAGAGCCATTCGTGGGATATATGCAGGATTTACATCCTTTTTACTTTTTTTCTTTTTTCCTTTTTCTGTAAGGTGCAAATGGGATTTAGGTTGGATTGGGAGGTTTTCTGTATCATTTTTATGCAATTTGATGGATTCATTCGACTTCTTTTTATTCTTGAAATGGAATGAATGCTTCCATAATGATTGCTTGTGACAGTGTCATTATTACTTGATACCTCCTATGTTCGGATCCGGTAGCAAGCATAGTCCACTAATTCCTATCCATTCAGTTGTAAAGTCTAATGTATGCTGTATGCATTATGCTTTGTTTCCTCGGGAAGCAAAATTTGTTTACGTAATAACGTAGGGCACACCAAAATAGGCGAGGCTCGAATTTTGGTATTTTCCACGCCGCCGCCAAAAGAGAACATCCTCCACGCCAACTCTCATTATCAACCCCGATAAAAACCCCTGTTTCCTGCACTCACCTCTTTGAGGATAATCCGACATTTGGAAACGATCCCATCGATATTCCTACGTCAACAATGGTATGTATAACTCCCTTTCGCTCTGTCTACAATTGATCCCCATTCTTCCTCACTCTGCCCCACGCAGATAATTGTGCCGAAGTGCTCCCAATTGAGCCCCAACACCTCCCAGATCAGTCATAAAATGAAATCGAAACCTGCTGATACATGATAATCAAACAGTCGGACGGAGAAGAGACCGCTTCCAACCCGCCTGTCGGTGCCGCCGATGAGGTCGAGGTTTCCGCTGACACCACTGCTGGCAGCTCCATGTCCGTTCTAGACGCTCTCAAGGGCGTTCTCAAGATCGCTCTGATCCACGACGGCCTTGCCCGTGGCTTGCGGGAAGCTTCCAAGGCTCTCGATCGCCGCCAAGCGCACATGTGCGTGCTCAACGAGGGCTGCGAGGAAGACGCTTATAAGAAGCTCGTCATTGCGCTTTGCTCAGAGCATAAGATCCCCCTCATCAAGGTTCCCGATGGGAAGATGCTGGGCGAGTGGGTTGGACTCTGTATGTTTTCTTTTCTTTGATTTTTTTTTTTTTTTTTTGGAACTCTGTTTGGTGAGCCGGACCACTGATTTGCTGTGTTTCCTCCCCGCTCTTTCTTGCACTTGACAGGTGTTCTTGACCGCGAAGGCAACCCACGCAAGGTTGTTAACTGCTCTTGCGTTGTCCTCCGTGACTGGGGTGAAGAGTCCCAGGAGCGCTCCGTCCTCCTCAACTACTTCCAGACCGAGCAATAGACCAGTCAAAACGAACGCGGCAACTGGGGTTAAAACGGATGGATAGGCGGGGAAATGAAAAAAAAAAAAAATGACAAAAAATAAATCAGTTTATAAGTGCGACTTACGAGCGGGAGTGCTTATTGGGAACAAGCTGGCTTCAAACTCGTAATCGAGAGCGAACTTAGATAAAACTTTTCGGGGCCATAGGCCCTCCTTTTTCACAGCACTAATTAAAATTAACCCGTTTTATACATCACTTGGTATACCTGTTTGTTATCCCATTTTTATTCTATGGCCATTATTGTTGGTTTCTAAGGTTAGCAACCTGGTAAGATAGATATCAGTGGCAAGTGAGGATCACATCATACACAGGTAATCTTTCATTGATTCGTTCAATTAATTCAAAGGGCGAAACTCAGCCAACAAGATCGACATCTTGGCTTAGAGAGCCCATCGTAAATCGATCTTGCATCCCAAGTGTTAAATTAGGCACAGGCTGAAAAACATACACTCAATGACGGGGTTAACGAATGTAGTAAATGTAGTAGAAGTAGTAGGAGCATCTATGGTTCCAATGACTAATGGATAAAACACAAGCACGGAAAATAACGAACGAATATAAACAACAGGCAGTAAGTGCATAGTGATGAGATAGGTTGATAAAACAAGGGGTTGACGGCATCTGATATTTCAGTCAAAAGTTCGACATGGATGAGACTAGAAATGTAAGTCATGGCAAAAACGATTCAAAAAATGATATGGCATTCTTCACTTCCGTTGTGATTTCTAGAATTCGTGCGCGCAAAAAGATAATCATATAATGAAAAAATAAAAATAAAAAGGGAACCTGTCCTGGTTACGTTATTGGTGGTAGAATCCATCCCCATACACTCCAGTTGCGGGGACGAGATTAACGTGAAGTATACAAAAGCCAAAGCAAGAAAGTGGAGGATATAATTACATTATATACCTAGCCATCAAAGTGCAGGGCTAAAAGCTCACTAGAGTTCGGATTCAAGTAATTTCAGAGCGATAGGAAATGATATTTGGATTGTGGTAGTATTTATCCAGCTGGTTGATCAAAACAAAGTGATCAGAGAATAGTCAGGCAGTCGATCAATCAGATGAACTTAGCGGAAATTATATGCAGGAAAAACCATCTTCTCTCGCATATGTGGCATTAGAGAGAGGTGTTGATATGGTGAACTGCCCGGGTCATAATACATGCCCTCGATATGGCCGTCCTCGCGACGAACGGAGATATAATAGAAACCGGATATTGTGAGTCCTTGACGGGAGTGCGATGGCGTAATAAAGCAACGTTCTAGCGGCGTAAGTGGGTTTAAGGATACCATTCGAATATTGAGAAGGGCATGAACGGGCTCAAGACTAACCTTTCCAACGCATCAAGATCCAACCTTTCGCTAGCTGCTCCGTCAGCCATTTCTTACTCACAAGATTCCTCACGATCTCGTCATAAGACAGGTCTTTAAAAGGTTCAAGCTCGCGCCAGTACAAACTATCAATCTCTGCATTTGCTTTGAAATTCTTCGTCTCCAGCGAGTGCGTGTTGAAATCGATGATTTCACCCTCGAGGAAAGTAGTAATATGCGCTCCTTGGCTATTGGATGTTTTATCTGGAATGTTGTAGGCTTCCATCGTTCCGGAAAGAGTCATCGTATTATAATCAACACTGTGTATCGTAACCTTGACAGGCCAGTGTTCATGTCTACTGTTGCTGTTCATTCCCATTTGGGTCCCGTCTCCAAACTCGTGAGGAATATCCGCCTGGTAACTGCGGCGGCCGGCGCTTGTATATACAGTCCGGCCGAGTTCAGTTCCATTGATAACGATGGGGTCATCAATTTGGTGCGATCTGGGTCTCCGATTTTGGAACATCGCTGAAGTGGAACAATAATTAGTAGCATGTTGTGAACCTTCAAATACCGTCCCTGGCTTTAGCCACGAAGAATCTGCAGGACTGCCGATCGACGACGTATCGAGGATAAAGTCGTCCTCATTGCGGCGCAAATATTCGTATTGGATGAAATCTCCTGCAGTGGCAAACTGTACGCTCTCATCGTACGATTTGGCGAACCGCACTCTGTCAAGGTACTTTATGGTTTCTTCAAAACGATCAACTGACGATCGATCTTCGAAATACATATCTCGGGGCTCTGATGCACCGGTATTCCTCATTATATCTCCGTGATTGGTGGTAGAAGAACGTGGAGGTGGGGAAGTGGTTGAGCTTGCAGTCGTAGTGGGAGTTGTAGAGGAAGGTTGCCAGTCTCTTTCCTCTGATTCACGGCCACCTCGATCCCGGTCAAGGATGTAGGTCTGTAGGGTACGGGTCCTGGAGGAGAATCGCGGGTGGCGACGAACTGTTTGAAGTAATGTAGCAGTAGCCAGATCACTCCGACCATACCGTGACGGCTGAATCGATTCTCCATTGGGATCCCTGGCCCATAGACGCGGTGATGTAGCTGATCCTTCCCGCCTTTCACCCCGAGATCCCAGTGCCGTATGTCTCGCTCTTAGCAATCTACCATCCCACATTTCCTGAATAAGATTCGTAGCACCCACGCTAGCATCTTCTTCTTCTTCGTAATCTGATCCTGGCACCCATGCGTAGGCGGGATTTGATGGGCGGGAGCGAGTTTCGTAGTTGGGGACACCATTCATAGGATCTCGGCGACGAACAATGGGGATACGGCGGCTTACCCCGACAGTCACTGAGGGCCTTCTCTGATCATTAGAATCCATACCGCTATTCACTTCATCCTGCAAGGACTGTAGATGCCGCCTTCGACTTCGAACACGTCCCGGAGATGAATCCGGAGAGGAACGTCTGCGCGAGCGCAAAAATCTTATGTTATCGGCATTCACTTCGTCTTCTGGTAGACTCATGAAGGCGGCTGTGAGGTCGGGCACGCTTATAGAGAGGAGCTCGAGCCGTTGGAGATACCGTACGGAGGAGGATAAAGATAAGAGGGATGGAGGGATTCAAAGATTGTTGGTCCTTTCGTGATGGCCAGAGATATCGGTTAGTTAACTTGCACGGGCGGGTATGCTGGGTACAAGGCGGGCAGGTTGTCAGGCTCGTCGGCTATGCTCTATTTCTTGGCAGATTTCGTTTCGATATTCATGAATGTCAGAATATCGCATCACATCAGGTAGAAAAGTCGAGAGTCGGGACAAGGATGGATGATGAGCGAGGGGGATTGCCCATGGCAGAGAAGAAGAAGACGAGGTGCGGCGGGTAGCGCCCCTCGACTGTAGTTCGTTCTTTCAGCGTTGAACGATACAACCGCGAGAAAGTCAACCCAACCAACCCTCGATCTGAGTATCAACTTCTCATCCACTCCCTCCTCCTCTCCCTCCCCCCTCCCCCCTCCCCTCCCCACGAATACGGTGCGGACCGCAGCGAAGAAGGGGAACAGCCACGGGAACTGTAAGCAACGCGTCCATCTCAGATCCCTAGAATTCCGCTCAGGTAGACTGATCCAGAGCACAGGTAAAGGGCCATTCCATCGTCATCGTCGTCTGCTCGCCTTCCTGCCATTGACATTCCCCGCATCGTGTTGTGATACTGAAACTCCCCTGTCAAATGGCTTTGCAACTGGTCCTCTCTTCACTCGGACAGCTTTCTTAATCGATTACCCCGAATTAAACAACATTGTGCCATGTTCCTATAGCCACAGGCTCATCGAAGATTATCCATTCATTTCCCCCTGACATCAAGATGAAAACTTCATTTAGCTAAATAACTAGAAAATAACATGGTTTCAGAACCTTGGGACCAAGCTTCATGCTGACCTGTATCCATTCTCCCATATACCAACAGTGTGGCGACTCCCGGTGAAATTAACTCTCGCATCAACGGAAACAGCCCTAGGAACTCCACAGGAGAGTACGTGATACAACATCGTTCTTAACCCCGATGGTCAGTACTCTCATGCGGTATATATTATTCCGCTCTGAATTGTCCCAAATGGCCCTCAGCGATGATACTCCATGTTCATGTGGACTTCTCTCAAACATGACCGCCGGAGGTATTTTTTCATGGAAGAAATGGCCCGCTTGGACTACGTACGGATGGGCAATGAATTACAACCGCAATACGATGGAGTTGTGATCGTATCTTGAGTTCAGGAGCTGCAGCGGTGTTCACGGTCACTGCTTGCTTGAAGAATCCGAAGTGGACTCTCATCTAAATCTCCGATTTTGCAATTTCCGAATTTTTCCGCCCTCAATTCCACATACTAGTAGTTATTGTTTAGAGATCACAGATGAGACTATTCTAACCAAGCTGGCCAAGTAGATGATGAGGATGGGTACTGTCATTCCTGAATCTCGCTTTGAAATGGCGTTATGCTCGCTGCCCACCACTCGTCGCGATCCCGGTTCACTTTTGGGCCCATGGTCCGTTATTAGCCTGACTCTTACCACCCTTGGAATGCATCAACCGCTCCCCTCCCCAGGAACCTCTACCGGGCAGTGGATAATCAGCCATTTAAATAGATACAGCGATCGCGGCTCAATGTAGTGTTGGATGACTTGCCCTCAGCAGTCTGGACCAGCGCAACCTTATAGACCCCGATACCGAAATCACCCATGTCTTCCCATCGGATTTCTTTGCAGCAGTCCCTGATGATCGATAATATAGGCTCCGGTTTTGTGTCGTCAATGGAAAGCTCATTGTAGTAGTAGAGTGGCCCATCTTCATAATTGCGACTTTGTTCTGGTCAAAGTCGGTATGGCTTAGCGGAGGGTTGGCAAATCATGTTTACATAAATGGGGATTGAATACTCACTCCAGAGCGGCCTGACTGATTGCTGCTGATAGCTGTGATCTGGAAAGCCATCCAGGACGTGACCATAACTGCTGGCATGAGAAGGTTTCTACACATACCTTCAAGTTTATTCTTTAAATAATCAGTTAAATACAGCCAAAAGTCTTCCCAACGGAAACTGCAGGAGATCAGGTTGATATAACTAACGAGCATATAAAAACAAAATACATTCAACGCATTTGAAATAATCACGGACATTTTTATCGAAGGTAGGCCAGGGAAGCCAGTACCTCCTTGTTTATATGCATGCAAATATTGACAATAATTAAGGTTTGTATTCTGTTGTTTTACTTTGTAAGCTCTTCCATTGTGTGCCCCTGAATGTTCTGAACAGTACATACGCACATCAAACAAAGCTGATCCAGCTCTTGCCCTGTTGGCTGTGCGGTTGGTTGTTGGTTGGTCAGTATTCGATTCCAGAGACCATGTAATTAAGCCCGATGTTGTCAGGAGTACATGGATGAAGGAGAACAGGGCCTGCATACTTTTGGGCAGGTGGAAATTGCTGAGGCTTGGTAATCCTCAAACAGAGTGAACAAAGCATGAAAAGGGAGATGAAGCAGTTCTCGAGAAGGAAATACGACCGTGAACGTGGCAGCAAACGCAAACGCAAACGCAAGCAAGAAAACAGAAGAAAAGAAAAGAGATATGAGGGAAAGAAGATCGTGGGTATACAAGAGGCACAAACTACCACTCCCGAATACCTCCGTCAACTCCATAAAACTCCTTCGGAGCCCAGGAGTCCGCGGTCATCGCAACACTCCGCACTTCATCCTCATCGATATCGATTCCCAAGCCCGGCTTTGTCAGCGCACCCACATAGCCGTCCTTGACATCAAAAACTGAAGGATCCGTCACGTAGTTGGTTATATCATACGCGCCCGCTTCCGTGTTATAGTGGATACCAAGGCTCATCTCTTGGATTACAAAATTTGGAATCGTGAGGTCGACTTGAATACTAGCAGCTAGCGAAATGGGGCCCAGGGGGCAGTGCGGGGCAATCGCCACATCGTATGCTTCTGCCATTGCGGCGATGCGCCGGATTTCAGAAATACCTCCGCAATGGCTGATATCTGGCTGCAAGACATCAACGCTTGCATTCTCCAAGAAGCGCTTGACATCCCACCGGTTGTACAGCCGCTCGCCCAGCGCAATCGGTGTCGTGACTTGGTTAGAAAAGTGTTTTATTCCCTCAGGGTGCTCCGAGAGGAGGGGTTCCTCGATGAATAGGGGCTGGTAAGGCTCCACTAGCTTAGCAAGCTGTTTGGCCATTGGTTTATGGAGTCGACCATGGAAGTCAAGGGCGACATCAAGCCCTAGAGCTTTTACGGCTTTGAGGCGCTCGACGCTGGACTCCAGGACTCGGGGAGAATCAAGCCAGTTCACATCCTCTGTGGCATTCATTTTTATGACTCTGAACCCTTGATCCAGCCGCGCTTTGCCAGCTGACTCAACATCTGCAGGGCGGTCACCTCCAATCCAAGCATAGACAGAGACCTTGTTGCGAACCTTGCCTCCCAACAGTTGATGGATGGGTGCACCTAACCGGCGGCCCTTGAGATCCCAAAGCGCAATGTCAATACCGGAAATAGCTGACATGAAAACAGCACCGCCCCTGTAGAAACCAAGTCGCCAAGCTGTTTGCCATATTTGCTCGATATCACTGTGCCAGTAGGGTTAGCTATTGAAGCTCTTGATAATTTTGTTTTGCATGGATTGCCTTTTGACTTACTCGGCTTCATAACCTTGAAATCGTTGACATAGCGCATTCAATGCTCCTTCAACAGCTTCGGAATGACCCTCCAGAGTGCTTTCACCCCATCCATGATTTCCATCTTCATCAGTAACTTTCACGAACAGCCAGCGAGGGGGTACACGGAAATATTCAATGCTTTTAATTTTGCCCATGCTTCCTTCTTTGTACTTCCTTTTCCAGGGACTGGGGAGGGATGTTGAATGTCAGAACGGGGAAGCTCTCGGTACGCAAGCCACATAAACGTATGGTTTGGAGAAGAGCCCATGGAGGGATAATCTGATAAACGATAGAATTGCAGAATGACAGAAGGTTATATATATAAAGGAAGCATATATGAGACCAAGCAATGAGATAACTTGTCACGGAACATCCCATTGTAGATCGACCGTACTGGACTCCACCTGGCAGGGATTAGCACCGAAGAACGATGCAAGGCGGGCTGTGGGTATCCAGTGATACATGCATAGAGCTATAGATGAGGGTTGCATTGCCCGCGAAGCCAATTGGGATATGCGAGGTGTGGTTTCGAACTGCCTTCCGCACTACTCCATGCAAATAAATAATATATCTTCCCGGAACAGATACATTATTTGCCTTTGGTAAGTGTAGACAAAGGCCAACGATGTAATCAACCCGGAAATGGAATTGGAGTACCTTTTAGGCCGGTGGACGGAAGACACAAAAACCCGCATCACTTTCCATACGACTGCTTTCACCCTCGAGTTTGCGTGGCCAGTCGACTAAAACCTTGGGATGTATGATGTCCCATCTCTTCCTACACAGGGGCAGCAACATTTAGTGGAAATATGAGATCAGGGAGTCAAGCTTACATGGCGGGGGGAACAACGAGTTTGCATCCCGAAGTATTTAGCTGTAGCCCTTTCAAGCCCATGAATATCGGGTAGAGGCGCTTATTGATCGGGAAAGCTACAGGTAATTGTGTCTCCCCGCGGAGGACTAGTTTACTGCATAAAATCCATTCCGAGGGAGCAAAGCTAGACAGATCATCATCCGGAAAATATCGCCGTGTAGCAAAGAGAAGTGAAGTAACAATTTTGACTCTTAGCACCGCTTAGGGTACATGGTGGCTGAAAAATGCCAAAATTCCTTTGCGCCTTGATCATGGAGGAAATTATGAAGATTGAGAGATAAAATTGTCAAATAAGTACTCCATTTTGAGGACTGATCTTTTAGTGCAGTGGAAAACCGCTGTTTTGATGTATGTACCTGTACGTGTACAATTCTCGGAGATCAAAAGATGCCCACTTTGCCAGACTCTGATAAGGCAGTAAGTTGCTTGCACGGCAGTACTCAGATCTATATCATGCTGCAAAAACGCGAGGGCTTGGATGACAACGCCCGGCTTGTTATACCACCACGTTCTTTAGCGAGGCCATCGGATAGGCTATATTTTGAAAGAAAGCGGGTTGGAAGCAGGTTGCTAGTGATGCGCGGGAGCAGAGCAGCCGAATAAGACTGTCGCCGCTGGTGGCCGTTTAGAAGCGGAGACTGGTTCAATGAATTCAATCAGCATCGAGCCGTTTTTCATCTCTCATCGTCAACCTGCACTGAAAACTTATGAGGTTTGGTCTCTCGTAGAGTTGATGTGGTGAGGTGATGATCATTGAATCGGGCCTCTCATTCGACTTAAAACTTACCTATTTACCACACAACGAGCGCTTGCGTGTGGCATTCACTAACCAATGTTTTTTTATTCATGTTTATTGATCTTCTATTCTCTCTCTCTTTTCTCTCATCATTGCAAGGAAATTTTTGCACCTTCGGGCGCCTTTCTATCAGTGGGTGGCATACCGAAATTGCTACCAGGCCATTAAAATACCATTTTAAGAGGCGAGACTGAACGACCTGTTCAAGGCCATAAAATATGCTGCATATCGACCGCTTGTAATTGCGTAGCTCCAGTCCATTATCTCCCTAAGAGAAATAGAACATATATAATCTACTTCTCTTGAAATAAATTTTTGGCAACCCCTCCCGTGAAAATGGACTCTATATTTCTTGATATTTCATCTATGTACGGGTCTGTTTCGCGAATATAAATTTGCCGAATAAATCTATAGAAAAAAAATGGTAAAAGAACGATGACCATGGGAATGTAAAGGAGGATTCCAATGCCGTAAAACTTCCACCAAACTTACAAAATAAATATACACAAAAACCTTGTACCCATCGACCCAGCCTAGTTTCGATTGCCGACCCGCAAAGCATTCCAATCGTCCGCCCGCCTCAAACACTCCAACACGATATTCCAAAATGCATCGACATCGATTCCACGGGGTATAGTCACACCGGCCTTTCCGCGTTCTACGGGACTTGCATTTGTCCGACCAACCTCACCGGTAATCTTTCGATCTGAGCCATGCTGACCATCGGTCACAACATTCACGAGGAAGCGCTCTCCATCCCGGTCGTCGAAATGGATATACCTTGCATGGCTGCTCCCATTATCGCTACTGTTCAAGTTGGACAATAACACAGCAACGGCAACGGGATCGTGCAAGGGGGGACCAACATCGAGACCAAACACCGTTTCATAAGTGCCTGCAAAGTAAAGTAGGAGAGAGTGGAGGATTTGGCGGAGGACTGAGGGAGTCGGGTTCACGTTGCTCGTACCCATTACTGGTTGGAGTTCAGTCTGCAGAATGAGGGACTGCACCTTTGGTGTACATAGCACCTGGTGTGTAAGATCTAGAGGTATTAAAACTGTTTTCGGTGCAAGGGCCGGGGACGAAAAAATGGATTGTGCAGATTCGGGATCACACTAATTTTTCCCTTATCAGTTATCAGCAAAATAAGTGAACCGGCCCTCAATATTGACTAACGTAGATATTAAACTCTGCCCAAGGTGTGATGTTTCCAACACGCGACTCATCTCCTGCCCGCTTGCAAATAGGGGCATGCGAAAACCCGCCACCTATGGCACCACCCATAATGCTGAGACCTCGAACGTGCTCAGCAACTTCGGGAAACGTTGCGAAAAGAAGCCCGACATTAGTGAGAGTTCCTGTGGCAACTAGCCAGGCTGTGTTTTTCGGCTGTTCCAGCAGAGAATCTCGCATAGCGACGATTGCATTTCGGTTCCTCATTGGTGGTCGTGTTGGCGCGGGAAGTAAATCTGTCCCATCAAGTCCAGATACGCCTAATAATCCGTCAGCCGCTTGTTGTCATGAAGTATAGGTAGAGCATGGTATGTATTTCGCGTACCATGAATATCTTGTGCATGTACAGCTGCCCTGCAGAATGGCTTTGCAGCTCCTGGATATACAGGAATATCTGATCTGCCAATGGCTTCCAGGATGCTTCCGGCGTTTACTGTTGTATTTTGGAGCGAGCCGTTTCCATGGACGGTACTGATCCCTAACAGCTTTAAGGAAGGGTGATGGGCAGCTAAGAGAATGGCGAACGCATCCTTTTCACGTCTATTAGATTCACAGCTCCTTCTTGATACATTGTCGAAAAGTTTGATCAAATGATGAACTTACATCATGGCCTGGGGCATCACATCAGTATAAGTAGCACATTTCCTTGATTGGTGGGGGTTAAAATATGATAAGACTCACCTGGATCACAATCCAACCAAAGAGGAGTCACCTGTCCTTCGTGCGACAGGAACTCAGGTGTCTGATCCAGCATGATGGTGAAGTTGAGTGCCAAAATATGCTGCTGAACCTGAACCTTTAGTTATTCTAAGACTCTTATCGATAAGAGCAGGATGAGGAGAAAACAACCAGTACTAATTAGGACTAGTTCATAACATTAACCCCGGCCTTACGCTCGGACCGCTGTTCACTCACAGAGCCGCATGATTTATTTATACAAGTCAAACAGCGAACAACCGGCAGAGGGACGGACGAGACAACGACCACTTCTACCGTAATGTTGGATTTCCGCTAAGCCTGCGAGATTACGATTAAATCCTGACCACGCACTGATTTTGGAGACCCTCGTTCTGGATATCGACGGACAATCAATCAATGATTTCGAGTCAAGCTTACTGGGGTGTTATCAGAGCATTCAACTTTGGGAGATGAGCACTGGCAATAACGGGGGACGACCACGCCCTCCTCAAGCCGTTGCCTCCAAGTCTGGACCTATAGCTTCCTCAGCTAAACAGCCAACGCTCGCGGTTCCGTCCTCTAAACCCCCCTCGACTCCTCGATCACCTTCGCAAACTCTCCAAGCAGGCAAGCCCAGTGCGCCATCTAGCCAAACCGATGCAGCCAACGATAAAGCTACGGCGGCGCTGATCCGCCGTGTCCTCTGTTCTCAGTCCTCTAACTATGGGCCAGACCAACGGGAGCGGGGTACTCCTCGACCCCTGGAAGAGTTGCTTCCTCCCCTTACGAGCTCGAACGAGGTAGATCTACAGCTGTATGCTCTAATTGCGATCATAATTAAAGAGTTCGTTTACGCCTGGTACTCAACGATTACCCCAGATCACACTTTTAGCGATGAAATTATCCAAATTATCGCCCATTGCACTCGTGCGCTCGAGCAGAGGCTCCGGCAAGTAGATGTGGATGCTTTGGTTTTGGATGAAATCCCCGCCTTGGTTGAAGCACATATTGTTGGTGAGAGTCCAGTCAAGCAAGCCGTGTGATATTGTTCCTCCAAGCCGGTTCGGCTGACAACGGAATATAGCGTTCCGTACCGCCTACCAAAATCCACACATGAACCGCTCCGCTTCTTATCTCCACACGGTTTACCATACTTTGAACCCACATCCGGCGCTCTTCCCTGTCCCGGACGCCTCCGATACGACGGCGATTGCAGAGCAACAAAAGCGAGAGACAGCATACCGCCAATTACTTGCCCAGGGCGTTTTGGCTGTGCTTCTCCCAACCGAAGATCTGGAGAATGTCTACTTGAGGACATTGGTTGGCGATATTTTGGCGGATATGATCCTGGGCGAGTTCGTCAGCGACAAATTGAGCGATGGTCCATTTATCTATGAACTCCTCACACGGCTCATCACGGTAATACAGCAAGACGGCCGTAAAAATGAACAAGCGGAGCATATTCAAAAAGGCCGACTGGAGAGGTTTGGCCTTCTTGGCCCCAAAGGAGAATCCGGTTACGACGATTCGTCTGGTGCAAACCAATCAAATTTATCAACGCTGCTGTGGAGAATACTGCAATATTGCTATCTGACATTTATGACTATTCGATTTGTATTGGTTGGACTTTTTCAAGTGGCATCATCGTCGCTTCGTGTGTCTTCAGGGAGACCGCCACCTGCCTGCTCACAATCGACTCCCGTCAATCTTGCAGGAGAACCTCAAGCCTGGCCTAACGGGGGTAGCCTCCGTCGACCCGTTCTCAAATATAGAATATTCGGCATGGTTTCGCAACTAATCGATGTGCCTGGGCGAATGCCATGGCTCGGTGGGGCCCTTGCTCTCGCACAGTATGTGATGGTCGAGGGACCAGGGAAGCTTGGGGATACGGGAATGATACTTGACAGGTAAGCCCAACATATCATTTTGCGTTTTGTTATCCTTCACGCAGTTCATGAGTCGCATCGGCTTTTTTCCCCTTTTCAAGAATGAATGGGGCCTTCCCTTCTCGTGTCATTGCCCACATTCTATGCTATCCAGCATGCGTATCATGTTTCCCCGACGGGTAGGGCATCATTCAAATTGTTCGTCACCTGTGCTGGGGTCCCTGGCTTTTTCAAGAAAGGATCATGCGGTGTTGCAGTTGCATCTGCTAAATATCCTGGGCAGCAGCTCCAGAGAGGGATTCAGAAGGATTGTTGGTGATTGCATGCATGGCCCTTCGGTCACTTGATCTGAAGGTGGTTGGCACTCATCCAATGAGAATGTTATTCTGGTCCGAGACAAAAGTTGGCATCAGTTTGGCCTTCATCCACCCAAGGTTGCCGTGCCTAGGAAACCCTGTCCTCACCTGCTACCCGTCGTTGTATGTACTGAGGTATTTTACTTTGGTCGTCTTTTTCATCTTTTTTTCATCTCATACTTACTTACCGTTACATGACGTGGTTTTACCGTTTTCTTACTCTACCATGTTTGGTCTTTGTTTTCTTTCATTTCTTCCTAGCGGCAAATTTTCCACCTGTTTTGGCCTTTCCTTTCTAGCAAAAGCGGTATTTTAGCTTGCTCCTCTGCTAGTGGCTGTGCAGCAGCTTTCTTGTCCAACCACTGCCAGAGAAAAGCAAACAGGACAGGATCAGCAGGACAGGCCAGAATAAGCCGGTCGTTTTAACCGCCTTCGCCGTTGGTCCATTGGCTTCTGTTATTGGGTTGCTCTTGGCCTCCTTCATCGGGACCGGCCCTTCCCTCCCGTCCGCTCAAGAAAATGCGCCCATTTTCATCACTGTGAAAGCTGCCATTGGTCGATCATTTTCCTCCTCGCTTCCGGAACTGGCCAACCAACGTCTGCAAAAATACGGCAGCTTAACATGGGCGGATCATGGTGAGATCCACTCTGATCGTCCCCCACATGATCCTCTCTTGCTCTATCTGCAAGGCAATATTCCAGTCCAGAATAAAATCAACTATCTCTGGGGTGTCTCTCATCCGTCTCGGCTAGCCAATGGCCAGTCAGTTCAAAGTTTTCGGGCAATTAGCATTTTTTGAATCGGGCTAGATTAGCGATATCGGGGGTTGCTCTCCTCGCCCAGGGGTTTTGGCGATGGCGCAAGAAACCGTTTTTTCCTCCTCCTCTCACTCAACCCTCAAGCGCCGATGACGTCGCTGTTTCTATCAAGGAAAGGGCTCGTGATGATATTGACAATCTTATCATCCATTCCCCTCACTCGGTTTTACCATTGATCTCATCAACTCCAATCGGTCATGATTGATCTTCTCTCACTTTTACATGTTCGGCGGCGGGCTCCAAAAGTTTCGCACTTCAACGCCCTTGTCATGATCCTCGTTCAAACCCCTCTTTTCAACTAGCTCCCTTTCTTTACTTTTCTTCCTTTGGCTTGTGAACGTTGACCATGAACCTTTCATTGCCCAGTTCGGATTGATGCTTGAAAGTCTTCATGCTCACCCGCTTACAATATTTTTCTCGGCCCCTCTCCTAGGTTCCTGCACGAAACGATCCAGAAGGGTCTATTTACCCCCACTCTCCTTCCCGTTCTCCTGCTTGCAATTCGAACCACCCTCTTTCCTTTCAATACCAAACCCAGTCAGAATGCCACCATCTCAACGATTAGCTCCTCCACATGCTCGACAGCGCCTCAGGCTGAAGCGGGGATCAGTAACTCTGCTAGCAATAGTAAAATTGGATCGACTCTCTCGCTTGCATCTTCACTCTCCTCAAAGCTTTTGCCTGTAAGCCTACAAACCCGGTCGGGAGCCCTGTCGAATGCTGGTGAAAATTTGAGCAGACGAGAATGTGCAGTTAGCATACTTTCCCTCATCCCTCGCACCGTGGCATTAACGATATTTTGCATCCCAACCGCCCAAGCGAGGAACCGAGGAACTACAATATTAAACTTAAAATCTCGCGGTATCATCGACACAAGTAGCAACAGCGGAAGTAGGACAACCCACGATGTCACTGGCTATGAGGTCCCGAAGAGTTCCTGTATCAGCCAGCAATATTCATCTCCTGGTCCGTGCAAGCCGGACACCAACTTTCATGCATTTCAAGCAGTGCATAGCGCCCTTGAGCCCTCCGATCCTTCTACAACTACCAACTTCGACTCCACAGTTGCGAATAGAAAAGCTAAGGATAGCGCCGGGGACTCCCGTGTGCAAACGCCAGTGTTTTCTTCATTCGATGACGAAGAAAACGAAGAAATCAACGAACAAGAAGCCCTCCTATCAGCCATTGAGAACGATATCTTGGACGTATTTGCAGATAAATATTGTAATAAACACCTCATGTATTCCATCATTGAAACGGTTCTTGTTAAGCTCCTCCCTGAAATCTCCGAACATGGCATCGCTGAACTAATGGCTGAACGAGGCGTCTAAGAAGCACGCTTCCACTTTAACTGTGCTTCCACTTTTTTTTTTTTTTTTTTTTTTTTTTTTTTTCCCACCTGCTTATTCTCTTTCGTATTTATTTGTTAGCCGCCCTTCGTTACTATTTTCTTTTCTAACACAGTCATGCACCAGCCGTTTGTGCAGGAAGCCAATCCACGCATCCTCGTTTTCAGCTATTCCTTCCGTCTTGTAATAATGTGGACAGCGCGCGAAATATACTTCCCGCAAGGAATGATCTCACGGAAAGCCCTTTCCTTGCTTCCCCGCCGCTACCATAGCTCATCAAGGGAGAGGCGCCGTTCTATGTCCGCCGCTCATTCATAGTTTATTCCTTTCTACCCGCTCCTCTGCACCAACCATATTCGTCTTTCTGCATTCTCTCCTCCCCGGTAGCCTCTCCATATTTTCCCGGTTCATCAAACGAAGTCATGATAAACTAGAACGAAAGTAGGAGCAAAAGAAGAAAGCAAAAGCCACTGTATTCGTTACTGCGGCGCTGAAGAGCAATAATGGTATTGTCTTATATTTGGGGGGAGGGGGTTTGCTTTAGCGCCATGACCCGCTTTACTTACCTATTGTAAAAATCCTTAACCTCGTCTTGACCAAAAGAGGCGTTCCTGTTACTGCGTAGAACCGAGAAATATAGGGAATAGTAAGAGGATCGAAACAGCCCCATTGGTGAGAACAGCTTCGCTGTTAGCTTATATTTGATGGATTTCAACGGTTCAATTGGAGTATCCCCGAATTATACTATCAGCAATGCTTTTGGCTTGCTCGTTCCAAAGTAACTATTTCGATGTAAACTTGAGGGGGTTTAGTATATGCCCGCTGCATTATTTCCGTTGAATTACTATGTACTCCGTATGAGGTGATGTTTTTCTTTTCTTTTTCCTCCTTTTCTTGGTGGTTGCTTTCTTTTGCTTTTTCAATTATTTTTTCTTTTTCATATACCTACTTTTCTTCCTTTTTCCGCCCACTAGCTATATGATAGTGCCCCCTGTTAGGTGACCTGTTCACTTCAGCCTTATTGACTACTTGTTTTTTCAAGACCCAACCTATGCGACAATACTCGCTGATAACCTCTCCTAAAAGGAAGCAGGTGTGCGGGCCGGAGTTAGTCTAAGGTAGATAGATGCATGCATAAAACGGACCCTTAACCGGTCGGCGGCTTTGAAGGTTTTTCGTGCCGCCTAACGGTCTCAAGTTGGTCTCATCAGACCAACTCTCAATGATTGGCATGAAGAGCAAAGCAATACGATCTGTGAAGACTGTGATGGACGAGCAAAATAGGGAAGGGGAGAATGCATTTGATTTGTCCCGAGATCCAACATGGCTTCTCCACTTGCGTTTGGCTCGTTGCGGGCGCTAATTTTTATTTTATCGTTGTTATTGTTGGCTGTTCATTTGTCCATTCTATGGATTTGCTGGGGCCCACAGAGGTAGATAAGGATCTACTTGTTTGCTTGGAAATTATGAAGGAGGGAGTTTCAATTAACGAACAGTACTCTGTACGAAACTACACAGTTCAGTACGTGAAGTATACGGTAGATAGATACGTAGCTTGTTGCTGTTCATTTGCTCTCGTCTTCTTTTGCAAACAATCCATAGTTCCTTACTCCGTACGCCTGAGTCTCGATATATATATATATATACATAGCTTATCATTTCTCACTTGTGAATCAACCAACCCCTTTTCAAACAGTCTTGGGCTAGGGGTTCATGCTGCTCACCTTCTCCGCTCATTCGCTGCCAATCCATCCATCCAAGCTCAGGGTGAAGTTTTGTGACGAAGTTTGTGACGACAAGCGCCGAAATAATATCGAGAATGTAAGAGGCTGCAACCGCAACGGTCGCTATTTTTCCTCCCAAGCAGGACTCAATATAAAATTGTTTTTTCTTTCCTTTTGCGGGGAGTTCGTTTGAACGCTGTGTTAGTTCGCCTGGCATTCTAGTTGTCAATCGGGCAACAACCTGAGGCTGGTTGATAGACTTGTTGGCACAAATAAAATAAAAGAAAATAAGATTTTTTTTCATGGAACTCAAGTGTAATTAGTAAATGTATGTCGTGATAATTCTGGCTAGCCCCCCTACGATATGAGAGTTGACAGGTAACACCCCTTGGTGCATTATATGTCTTCCGGGTTTTCAGTGCGTTTTTTTTTGCGTGACATACAGCTACGAGGTTTTTTTTTTTTTTTTCCCTACATCGCAACCAAGTAGAGTCCGCTGTTGCTCCGTTTGTGTGCCCCGTTAAAACTGGATAAAGCTTAAAAAGAAATGTCGTATCGGCGAGGAAAATAGCTAAGATTATCAATAAGGCCTTTGCTGTATGTGTGCGAATGATAAGCACACCCCGCAAGACAAGGTGTAGTAGTAGTACGTTCAGTTTGCGGTACCTTATGTTGATTGAAGTGATATAAGACATATATACATACATTCTCGCTTTAATCTGAGTTGGGATTTCTTGGCTTTTCAGATCAGACTATATCGGGTCAGGTTGAGTAGCACAAAAGCGAGAACAACGAAAAAGGAGCCCATAAACGTGGGGGTTTGGGGATTGCGAACGGGGAATTGCTGCTGAGAACGCAGGAAAGCAGAAGTATCAGAAATATCAGATTGTATATATATAAACCAGAAGAGAGGCCGGGACAAAGTTAGACCAAACCACATCAGAAACTCAACGGCCCAGCAGGGATATGACCACTTCGAGGCTGTGATGCCAATGTGGTTGTTGATTCGGCGCCGTCCGGATGCTTTGCAATAGGAGAATCCTGAAAACGGCCAAAAAAAAAAAAAAGGATGGGGATTGAGTTTCAATAGAAAAAGTGATGAACAGAAAATATAAAAATCAAGCCTTCTCGAGGAAAGATACATGTCACGAAAAGTCTCAAAACCTTCAACAGATCGCCATATGCCCAAAAAATGCCAGCAACCCTTTCCCCAATTCCGGGGTGTTATGTTCCCAAAATTCCCTATAGCCATGTCGAACCGATCCCCACCGGCCCTTTCCGCGCGAGCGGTATATATATAGATAGATTCCCTGGCACAAAAGACAAGAGAAAAAAATGGGACGTGCATATTTAAAAAAAGAAACAAAAAAGAAAACGGGGATTCCAACCCCGTCGGAAAAGCGAAAGGGGAAGTAAATCCAATAAGGGGAGAGAAGTAAACTCAGGGGTAAATAAATCAAGCAAGGGATAATAATGCCTTGGGGCGCAAGTTTGAAACCTACAATTGCCTCTTCCAAGGCTAGTTGTTTGTGTTTTTTGTTCCGTGTGGATCCTTTCTTGGGCGATAAACCGACGACAGTGCGATTCCGATGAAAACTGCGTTGATGAAACACATATGGCAAGCACCAAGGGAAAGAAAAAGCAAAAAAAAAAAAAAAAAAAAAAGCGGAATGGTGGGAAATTGGCCTGACAGAAGCCGAGTGGTGGATTGGACCAAGAAAGGTAAATTAAAATAAAACGAATAACCATGAAATAAAATAATAAAAAAAGGAAAAGGAAAAGGAAAACAGAAGAAGGGGAAAAAGGGTATACGATATCTGGCGACTGGCGACGGGAATTGCTGACGATGAGCTGGACCCTACATTGCCGGTCGCTCGAACCCATCCTGCGTTTGGAGGCGCCAAGAAAAGGAGAAGCCAGCGTCTAGCCGGTCCTAGAATTGCATTGGACAATGAATTATCGTTATCGTGGCTTTGCCGTCATGCGGATATGTATCCCCTCCCGGCCCAGGACTGTGATACCCGATACCTAGCTGGTTTCAACGTATCATGATCTCTTTCGTTATATTTCAAAGAGAAAATTTCGGGTGTCGAGAGCGACACAGGGCCGACCGCTGTGGCCGGCGAAAAGTAAATTTGTTGACGAGTTTCAGCGTATAGTTGTTTGCGCAATACCCTTGCGTCAAGGTTTCTCTTTGATATTTGATTTCTTCATTCGAGCGATATGCCGCATAAACAATAAAACAAATCCAATGTGTAATTTGAAAATAGCTGAATGCAAAATGAAATATTAGAAATGCCGGTGGCGGCTTCTTCCTTCCGTTGTAACTTGATAATACCACTGAGGAGAAAAATAGTTTAGCCTCCTCTTCGAGTCATAACGTGTGAATGCTTCTCTTCTTGCTCACTCGGTGACCGTCCGCATTTTCATCAATGCGATGCAGTCCAGATAGTCCAGCAGCTTGATTTTGAGGCAACTCGAGCTTTTGCATCAACTTTCCGATGGCGACATAGTCCTGTGCTCCCAGACCAGTCGGCTGGCTGTTGAAATATGTCACAACAAGCTCCAGAGCACGGCGTGCCTCATCGTGAGTAGGAGAGCCAGGAGACGATATGGGGGAGGCAGTAGTGGGCTGCGGTGGGGGTGGGGGTTGCATGGAATTTGTTTTGATCTCTGGATTGCTGCGGTTCCTTTTGATTATGGATTCATTTGATGATGGGCGAGCATTCCCATGGTCTTCATCGGCAACATCTGGAGACGTGGACGGCTGAAAGACATTTTTAGGTGACACATGATCCGACGATCCGTTGACAACAGGTTCTGTTACGGCAATTGGGAATGTCTGGCTTCTTGGACGACTGGAATTGCTGCCCGAATCTTGCTGGACACGTGATTGATTTCCAGGACTGAAAGGGTTCTCCGAAAAGACAATAGG
Source organism: Histoplasma capsulatum G186AR (assembly GCF_000150115.1). NCBI lineage: Eukaryota > Fungi > Ascomycota > Eurotiomycetes > Onygenales > Ajellomycetaceae > Histoplasma > Histoplasma capsulatum. Next base: position 935,333 of record NW_025544810.1, on the reverse strand, counting down.
GGTAGGACTGGCTGTGCTGGTCGGAAGCGAGAGTTTTCTGTCCGCTGAATTGGCACTTTGCGAGTGGGAGAGCTGCCGGAATTCAGAGCTATACCCCGGCAAGGCACCATCAAGGCTCTCCTTTATGGATGATTTCTGTTTTGGGGACAGAGGCGAAGGAGTTGTTGTTCCGGTTGGCGATAGAGGAGAAAGTGTTTGGCTCGACAAAGATGCGTTGGATTGTCCATTTCCAGGACTGTCCAGTTCATTAACTGCATCAATTGAACCCTTCCGCGACTGAGAGCTTCGTAAATAGTTCTTCTGCTTGAATTTCTCCAGCCAATTGGAGTTTAGTATCTTTTGGTGGTTTTCAGGGCCACCAACAGTGCTCGCAAAGAAAATAGCCTTCTCTTTGATCATCTCATCATTTAACTGACCACCCTGGCGCTGATGATTCCTAACCCAGTTCGACAGAGCCCGTTCAATGTCCGGGAATTTTCCTTTCGACTTCTTTATTGGTGAACGGCTGCCATCGTCCGGGTAGAGATATTTTTCCTTTTGCCGTAGAACCTTGGAAACGGTGCTGGAAAAAAAAAAAAAAAAAAAAAAAAAAAGTTAGCAGAAAGCATGGGAAAAGACTTCTAGGCCAATTGCGGTTTGCGATCTGTACCTTCGTTCCACCCCGAACATAGCTATCCGGATTAGAAAGTCAGCATGGCAGGTTCTAGAAAAATTACCTCAGCACATGGGAAAGTATCCCTTACCTCCAATCTCTGTTTGTTTTACATGTGGGTTTTCCTCGTGATACATACACATCCGGCGTCGATCATTGTCCGTTAGAGTCCGTCGCGGTGTAGGAGCTGTGGTGGTTATTGGTGCTGTATGGATGGGATGTAAATTAGGCATAGAGGAAATCGGCATTGGCGGGAGAGGAACTGGCGGGAAGGTCGACTGGGTGGTCAACATGCTAGGCCATTGCGATGGAGTCGACAGAGGCAGCAATTGCTGCGATGTATACGGTTGCGGAATGGACATGCTATAAGAGGGCTCTACTGGCATGACCGGTGAAGAGCCATAGGTAAAGCCATTGAACTCGTTTATTGGCGATTGATGTTGAGAAGGACCATATCCACCTCCTATCTCAGCCCATTGAGGCGCGCCGAAATCATGTTCTTGCGGTTGAGTTTCAGTGTCCATGTTTCCCCCTTTTCTTGCTCTTACCCTTCTACAAGTAACTCGAAGAGGACCAAGGTGCCCTTTTCTTTCTATTAGCTTTGCGTCTCTTAACCTGTCGAGTTTGTAAGGAGTGGGCTGGAGATGAGCAAAATGTGCCAAGGAGAGGTGGGAGAGTAAAAGTTAGTAAAAGCTAAGTCCAATGAAGCCAAAGCGCAAGTTGGGCGGATCTTGCAGCTATAGATAAGGGAAAATCTGATGCATGATAATAAATGGCAGTAAGTAAGAAAGACAGTAGGCCAAAAAGCAAAATGAAAAATGAACAAGGCCAAGTAGGGAACAGGTCAATTCAAATGGGAGGCTCGGATTCCAGGTACCAGGCCAAACAAGCCTACACCTTGTCGAACTTGGTTGATCGGAGATGGGAGGTCAGTGAGGGGCCGCAGAGGCCGTTGTTTATAAATTATAATAATCTCGAGGAAAGAACCAGAGTACAGCGTAAAGTGACAAGGTGCGAAAGTACCCTTGTCAGGAACAGATCAGCTATGACTGATTGGTATTTTTGTAAGAAAAAAAAAGAAAGAAAGAAAAGAAAGGAAAGGAAAAAAGAAGAAAAAGAAAAAAATAACGGAAAAAGGAAAAAAAATGTCAGGAGAGTACGAATAGTAGTTATCAAGCAAAGAAAGAAGGTTGGAGCCGAAATAAAAAACAATAGAGGGCCGCCAGAGAGTCCAAAACGGCTTTGGATACGGAGGTCTCTGGGATCTCTGGGTATTGGGCTCAGAGCGACGAGGACAGAAAATAACAGAATGCAAGGGGGTCGAAGCCAATCCACGGGCCTCCCATGGCCTGACGGTCAACGCATCCATCCCATTGGGCATTCGCTTTACAGGCTGAAAATTGGAGAAGTCACGAAAGACGGCAAAGAATTACAGTCCTCATACTGACACCGTTCAGAGAAAATGAAAACCAATACACAAAAAAGAAAGCGATGTCAACTTTATTGGTGAATCAAAATATTGGACGGGCGGTATCGGCATTCTGGTTGGAAGGTACTCGTATCAGGACCACCATGTGTTTACTGTAATTGCGCTTGGCCTTTACCCAAAGGCTTTACTCCGTAAGTATGGTTTTAAAACAAAATTAAGTGGACTTGAAAAATCAAAACTGGTTGTCGGATTGGCCATCTTGGTGCGGCGCAGTCCTGTCATTCTTCGAAATCCTTGGATAAATCAGAGTCGAAACCCAAGGATAGGCCTTGCTGAGTTTCTGTGTCGAGTTGTTCCCACTCACATTGTTACTGGGTAATATACGGTATGCATGGGTACTTCCATATATTTCAGCCCAGCCACAGACGAACCCATTAAAAAAATATAGGAATTATCCTGATGGGCGGGGTGAAAGAGGGGGTTTACCTGAGGATATCCTGAATCATGAAGAACTGGAGGGTATCCAGAACAGCCTTCAACAGAAGACCCCGTTTAGTGCAAAATAATGCCTGAAAGGCTGGTGAGGGGAAGGCTTCGGTTGTGGAGATATGCCAAGGCAGGGAAAAAGGGAGCCAGGCGGCGCATGAGCGATCTTGGTGTGGAAACATCGGCAACGGTGGGAAAGTGGGATGCATGGAATAACTTTGGTGATTTTTGACTCGTGCAAGATCCTCTCAGACCAACTGCCTGTGGAGTTTCAAATCATCATGAATATTGGTCCTTCTTTTGGAGCTCAAATGGTAGATCCCCAGGATAGTGTTGCACTGCGGCCGGATTACGGGTGAGATTGGATCTACCCATACCCATTGGACATAGAAGTTTTCGCGCTGTGAGATCAGATGAGCTTAGAGAAATCATCTGCCCGTATCTGGACGAGCTATCAGCCAAATGGAGACTGCCATAGATATAAGCGGGAAGAAGAGTTCGGGCTTCTGCTTTTCCCTGAACATCTAGTCCACGAGACTAGAAAACTCCCTAGGACAAAAGGGCTTTCAAATTGACATGATTCGAGAAAGGCATATCGCACTTCTGGAACTCCACTACACAGCACGAAACAGCATCATCCCCGCTGTTGGCTGGAGCTCGTTCTGGTGGTTGTCTCCTAACACTAGTCGAAATGGCATTCGCTTGAGAAAAAAGCGGAGAAGGTCGCTGGGCCGAAAAAGTCACCGGCAAATAGATTTCCCATCCTTTTTCGAAGGTTGTATGTATTGCACAGTGGACAGTGCACAGTACACATACACAGTGTACGGAATACAATGTTTATGTTGTTGAGGTTCAAAATTTTCTTTTGATGACTGACACATCTCGCTGTTGATGTGAGGCTTTCCATTTTGTATAATTTTGCTGATTGGCTGGAATTCCACGATATTTGACTCTGGGGTTTTCAAACTTGTTGGCCATTGATGCATGCCAGTGTTCAAGCAAACAATTCTTCCAACCTAGTAACAATCAGCAACGTAAGAAAAAGCAAGCACATGTTCCGTTACAGAACAATATAATACGTTACCAGACCGACAGATACAATACAAACTCCGTACTAATGCCAAGCGGCCTTACTTCCATCGTCGAGTCGATGTCAATCCAAGGAATCCATGTCAACGGCTATTTCAGTGGTGTCCGTTCCTTGATACGGTGTTATTTTCCCCACCTCTTTTGATCGCATATGAGCTGTGGGCATCGGGATTTCCTGTCCCAGGAGAAGAACATTTTTAAACAGGGAATTTTGGAGGAAATGTATGGGCGTGGAACGAAAACCTTTTGAACCTAGCTAGCTAGAGTCAAGTGTCAAGTCCTATCATTTCTACCGTTGGTACTATTTTGAGCTCTGGCGTAGAGATTTTTCATTTATATCTTTGCTACTCAGCACCTCTAGCTGTTAATCCAATATCATTTCTGGAGCCTATGGAACAGTTCAGCGCAAGAGTTCGATATGTTTTTTGACTTTCATCATGTGGGGGGCACTGCTCACACTTCTAGCTCTCAAGTTAATGTTGGAGGCATTGGATTGGATGGTTCGTTCCCCCTGGCGCTGCTTTGTTACCATATAAGTAAGACAAGGCTATGTACAGGTCTCTTGTGGTTTCAATTAAGATCTCCCATCATCTCCGCAGTTCTCAAAATGGGTTTATTGCTATAGTAGTGTCAAAATCAGACTCTTTCGTAAGACCATTAAAATCCAGTGTTTTGCTTACAGCAACTGTTGGACCTTTGTCCCTTCAAATTTGCGGTTAAATGAACTGGGCGTCTATCTGTAGGGATCTGGATGGGGATGGAACCGCGGATCAAGTGCAGTGGAGGAATGTTGTAGTAACATCTCATTCACAATTTCAATTACATAAACCCCATATGAACCTAACTAGTCAGCTAACGAGTTAACTTGTTCATACCATCCCTCTATCCCCGTCCCTATTTGATGATATCATTTTTGATCCCCGTAGTCAACAGGGTCCACGGGTATGTACTAGTAGCCACGCCAAAAGGCCATTCACGATGTGCTTTGGACGCCAAGATGAGCTGGGGCTCCCGGATGAAAATCATCCTTTTCAGCTCCGTCAATAGCAGGTGCATCCTAGACATCCAGAATAAAGAAGAGACACGGGATAAGTGAACCTCACTGTTAAACCTCTATACCCATGAATATAAGCATCATAGCTCACTGGGTTGCAGCATGAACCTAGCGTGGTTGGAAAAAAATTTTTCTATTCATCAATATTCTTAGTAAATTGCACACCTGAGAAGTTGAGTTAGGCCTGATCAACGGTCCAAGCTCCGCTCGCAGCGGGCGGCCCTAGAACTGAAAACTAACTCAAGCTCAAGAGCTAGACAAAAATGATCTGTCAACTCATCACACCAGCAATCATGATTCCCGATCAGCGCTGTCATCCCAGGCCACTAGACACTCCTTGGCCCAAGGAAGGGTGGACCATATCCGGGCAAGATCATGCTGGCGCAAGCCGGTCCTCCCTGTCCAATTGCTAACCTTTTACAGACAAAATACGGGCACGTTTTCATGCCTCCTCAAGCCGATGTCACGTTTACTCTGGGTACCTTGCCATGTTTGAGCTTTTAGGCCATTGTGAAGTGTATTCTCCAGGAATTGATCACTACCTCCCTGGTTAATTACGCCGCTGCTAAATTCAAGGCATGGCATAGAGTTTACACGATCTTGCATACAAAGATAGTTAACTAATTACTCGCTGATAACAGCATCTCTCATGCTTCTCGGCATTTGCTTCAGAAAATACGCTAACCTTGATTCAAATATCTGAAGACCTCTATCTGTGACAACAATGCCCCAAAACGTCCATATACGCAGTAATGATTTGCGGTGATAACGGGCATTCAGAGATCAGAGGCTTTCATATCAAGACGCTTAGAGATATTTATGACAATCTCTACGCCGTACGCTGCGTATGCCATAGCAAACATCTAGAGGCATCGATAACAAATTATGCTCTCATCCACTGGGCTTATCGGCAGCCTGCGTGCGCCTCCAAGAACCAGGCATCTCCGAGGGGCTTAACTCTGGAGGGTGCGAGCTCCGAGACCAGACCAGAGATTATTCGAGCTTTTGGAGGTTGGAGCATTGTCTCACGTGGTTTGATCTTGCAGCGATGCACAGAGATCGTCTGCCCGTGCTCTGTTCCGGGCAAGATCGTTGCAGGTAAACTAATTGAGCGATACAGAGTGTGCCGAATCAGCAACACAGAATAGACTGAATGGAAAATAGGAACCAGAAGAAAGCTCGAAAAACACATGGATTGTAAAGACCATATTGCAACCATTCTCATTTCCCCATTCTTCCGGTTTATTTCTTTGTTCAATTCTCATCCAACGTAGACCCAGCCGCGAAAGACGTTATCAAACCCCTGCATTTTGTAAGTTCATCCGTCCCTACCTTGTCGCTCTCATAGCCCCAGGTCTGGACTAACAATCTCAAAGGTTAGGGCTCTCACCTCCCAGGACGACGCGAATTTCAAGGTCCTTATGCCTATTTTATTATTAATGCCAAGACGGAAACTTACGAGGCTACATTTGTTCCGAGATACACGCACTTCTCAGTTATAAAGAGGTTGCTTGTTCATTGGCGCCAAAACGAATTCTGTTTGTCGGTGGAGCTTCGTGCATTTACAACAACAGACTACAACCACCATCCATGATTTCATATACAGGCCACTACAACGGCCGCGAGGAATTCGCCAATGAAATTCAGGGACGGGTTCTGACTGAATCCATCAAGGTTGACCTTAATTCTTCCTTGCTGATCTTTCCTTCTCGCCATGGACCGCGTAAGTTAGGTTCCTTTTGTAAGAGATCGACCACGGTTCGCGCCATTTTCGGAAGCGAAGGGGGTAAAAATTGAAGCTGGTCCCTTCCGCTCCTTGCGAACTTAGTTCCTTTTTCTTTTTTTTCTTGTTTTTCTTTTTTTCTTGTTTTTCTTTTTTTCTGCCCTTTGTCGTTGTGGTGATAGCTGGTGAAACTGGCGGAGAACCAAACTATTTCGTCCAACCGGCAGCCGGGCCATCAGCCCTTTCTCCGCCTAGCTAAACTGATCTGAGAAATGCGCTAACAAGCGGGAAATAAAACGGAACGGAGGAACTATCAAAGTATCAATCGATGTAGGCCGAGGCCGGATTGTTTACTTTGAGTATGAACTCATCCTTGGATGAGGTGGAAATACTTCTGGTTCCTGCTCTGCGTTCCTCGTTAAATTCCATCGTTTATTCGACTTCTCATTTCCCGTCTTGGTCTCTGGGCAGAAGAAGGTATAAAGAAAACCCCTTATCAATATTCTTGGCTTCAACCGAGCCGAGAATTTTGGTTAAGCTTCTCTGATTGATTTCCAATAACATAGTTTTGATAAGAAACCGTCGAAATCTATGCGTGACGTAGACAAACTTTTTTTAAAGGCTTTTTACGTATCATTTGTGGGAACGACAAATGAACAGTAGCTCAGGGGTATCTTGACCCCGACAAAAAAAAAAAAAAAAAAAAAAAGTCGCGGGGAGTTTCGGTGAGAATTAAATGCAAAACCCGCGTATAGAAAGGGTGGTTCAAGGTTTATTATATATACGGAAGAAAATGAATTCCCCATGCTTCTCAACGGTACGCTCATCGTCAGACCTAGCTATACATTCACAACTCAGCCGCCAATAGGCGAAACCATTGCGTCGTTTTATATAGGACGCAACTGCACATGGCGGTTGAGCATCTACATAGGTATGCAAAATACATCAAATGATAAGGGGATGTTCTCGGTTTTTAATATACGTGCGTACATTCCCACGTATGATCCTGCTCAATGAATATTCTAGAAACCACAATGGGTGACAAACAGGCGCAAACTGCCGATTCCAACAATCACCAATATCGTACGTATCCCATAACCCATGTTGGCTGGGGAATTGGAAGCCTTGCACGAGTGGTTCGGACCATCTTTGTATGGCTGGGCATAGTGTGCTGAGAATCCAGTCAGCCGGCCCCAAGCACCTGCGAATGGACAACATCAGCTGCTCGCAAATTGAGACCAGCTTTGACATAAAAACTTTTTATTTCAATTTCTGATCGGAAGGACTTGGATACACAAATCTCGATGTTCAGGGAACAGATCAGATTATCACTTCGACTTGTTGTTATTCTGGCAAAATGGTTTAAAATCCCTTCAACCCCGGCCTCGCCCATCACGGAGATTGGTGTTTGCAGAACCATGAGGCCCTCTGGTCCCGTACAAGATATACTCTGCCAAGGGGAGTAGAGATAGAAAGGAGAATATATATGTTCTCTCAGTGATGGCAAAGCAGCGACCCTCCGAAAACCAGCGAAAACGGAAATCAAACAAAATCGAAGAGTAAGCGGAATGAGTTTCTCAACAACCCAGACCGTTCATCTCCCGATTTCTCTTATCTCATCCCACCCCCTTTTTTTCTTGAGATGAAGACCACATCCCGCGCGTTTGCCCCAGAATACGAAAAGTTGGCAACACAATTTTGAGGTGGTGCTGATCATTCGAAGGAAGGAATCGGGAACTCAACAGATGGATGAGAAATGAAAATGAAATGAAACACAGTGTACATGGAAATGGGCGAATACGCATGGAGAATGGGTATTTCTTCAGATGCTCAGCTTAGTACGATCCACATTCACCACTCCATCCGCCTTCAACTGTGTCGAAGAGTGGAGCAAGAAAAGAGAAACAGAGAGAAGGAGAGGGAGAGAGGGATGTCTCTGTACCGATACCCGACGCAAGGGTGACCATCGGCCTTTGGAAGAAAGGAAAGGAGCAAACATGACATGCCCGATCGATAAGGCTGGGTGGCATATTCTTTTCTTCATTTCTTTTTCTTCTTTCTCTCTCTTTTCCACCCACCCATCCATCTATCCCCCCTTTTTCAAAAACCGAGAATGTCCGGATGGCATTGCAGTTCACAGAAACGAGCAGGACTGAGATGGAAAACGAGAAGCCACAGATTGGAATCCCACGTCCGATGGACTGAAGTGGGACTGGTAACTAGCCGGCTTGAGGGTTAAGCAAGGGGTTTTTTGTAGGCGGCTTCGTGCATGCAGTTCAGGTCAGCCGTTTTCCTAAAAAGCAATAAATAATAAATAATCATAAAATCTGGGAAGGGCGACTATCGGATAAAAATACAGAGATACAGAGAGAAATGGAAATGGAAGGTTCAAGAAATATGACTTCACTTTTAAGCAGGGGCAAATAAGTAAAGGACTTAGTTATCTATACAATTCCGAAAATGTATACCTCCATTTCAATCGGAAAAAATGAACCTTGGAAAATGGTGAAGTATCGAGATAGCCATCTCGGCATGATATATTTAAAACAGCTCGTCGAATTCTCAAAATTCTACAAAAAAAAAAAAAAAAACACACACAGAAAAAAGTGATATATTGCAGTATGACAGTACATTCTTGTAGAAAAAAGAAAAAGATGCGTAGCTTTTGATGTTTTTTATATTTATGACGAATCTTTTTTCGGTCATCGTTCCCAGCTTTTCCCCTGTTTGCCTCCCCCCTTTTTTCTTTTTTTCGGCAAGTTTCCGCTGATGGCCGGCCTGAGGGGTTCGGTTTCTTCTCCTCGAGGTGTCCATGCTTCTCGGACGTTTACGGAACGTTGCGACTGATAAAAAACTTGCCCATCTGAAACCGGGGATGGAAAAAGTGAGAGTGGGAGAGGGAAGTAGATAACGCGCATGAACAAGAAAGAACCCTTTTGCACCCTTGCATGACAAACACAAGGTGAAAATGGGTACTTACATAGATAGACACGGTTCGCAGATTGAATATATACGTATACTGTAAAGTGTGTACCGTACGCTGAGGATAAACGTATTGCTACGAAGTGGACTCCGTTATAGGGTACACCCAGTACATACATACACTCTATACTCCGCCATTTACTTGCATATATATCCAAGGAAAGAGACAATATGTGTAAAAACCCTACCTGATACACCCTGAACTACCTGTTACATATTTCCATTTTTTAATTTTCTTTTCTTTAACACGCACTCCCCACCAAAAAAAGTGTATGGATGTCGTTATTGAAAAAGAATAAAAAAATAAAAAAAGATAAAATGTAAAAAATTCTGAACAAGTCGGAAAACGGTACACATTCTCGATGATAGTCCCGACCAACAACCATGTCATGTATAGAAATTGCACATAGATATCCATTTGGGTATAAAGTCTAAAATCGAAAATCTAATATAAGAATGAAACTCAAAAGTGAGAAAAAGGATGGGGAAATTTCCCCATGAAAAAAAAATAACTTTTGCCCAATTCCTCATCATTTCCATTGACCGACCCTATGGTTCCCATTGTTTGTTTGGTGAAGTGGATGCGGAGGCGGAATGATGGGTAACCATTACCATTGTCCAAGCTTCTGTGCAATTGGGATGTCTCCTGATTCACACATCGAAGCTTAATCAAAAGGGACCGACAGCCATTGGCTCGTTTGCGTTTCATCTGTCTAACATCGGTACTCCCTGGTTGGAAAATGGTGCTGTTCATTAGTTCCATAGCTAGGGTAATTTCTATTTTATATATATATATAATTTTTTCAGCGGGCGTTTTTATCTTGGTTGATATCTCTATCGCTTGATAATTGTAACTGCACAAACGGATTTTTTGTAAGCAATGGGTTCAGTTATCGTAAAAGACACGGCACATAAGGGATATAAATTGGAACGGAGTTGTTGCATACTGATGTCTTCGTCCGCAAGTTCATGACTGAGTCCCACTCTTTGAGGTTGATGTTTGACCGAACGGCCGTAAACGATCGCATGTTTGAATTGATCCACGATGGTTTTGTGAATGGAGTTACACTGTAGCGGAAATAAACAGGTTAGCTAGCTTCGCGTCTCCCAATGATGTCGAAGGTTGAAATTTTAAGTTTAAACTTACAAAATCTTCAACGGTACAGGCAGTTCTCCGCAGAACAACAGGGGAGGAATAATCTGGACTTTTCCCCTTTGGTTTTGTATAGACTCTCCTGAGATCGAGTTTCTCCCACATTAATTCGAGTAGCTCATCAATGTTCCAACCATGTTCAGAGCTGATCGGGCACGCGTTTGGAATTCGGTACAAGAGGTCCAATTCCTCAATGGATATGGCATCTATCTTGTTCAATGCGTAGATTACGGGGATATAACTCCGGCTCTTCGCTTCCAACACATCGATGAGGTCATCAATTGTAGCATCGCACCGAATGGCAATGTCAGCAGACGAAATCCGATATTCGCCCATCACAGCTTTGATTTCCTAATAAAACCACAAGCATAAGCAAAAAGCTCCCGCAAGATGGATCAGCCAAACTTACGTCATGATCAATATGTGTTAAAGGAACGGTACTGGTGATAGAAATCCCGCCCTTGTCCTTTTTCTTAAATACGATGTTTGGAGGTGACTTGTTAATCCTAATCCCAAAGCCTTCCAATTCTGCCTCGATAATTTTTTTATCCGTCAAGGGTTTATTCACGTCCAAAACGATGAAAATGAGATGGCAGGTTTTGGCAACGGCAATAACCTGCCGACCCCGACCTTTGCCATCTTTGGCACCCTGAATGATGCCAGGAAGATCGAGAATTTGGATTTTCGCACCATTGTATATCACCTGGCCGGGAACAGTCGTTAAGGTAGTGAATTCGTAAGCGGCAGCTGCAACAGGAAATTCCGTTAGGACCTTGCTGCAGCAAATAAACAGGCATATTAGTCGTTGGCGTACCCTCAGAATGCTGTCCTGTTATTTTGCTCATCAAAGTGCTCTTCCCGACGGATGGGAAACCGATAAACCCCCTTTAAAGCACACGAAAAAGTGAAGTCAGTTAAAGAAAATAATGTCAGCATCGTTAAATGGGAACCGAGACATACACACTTGCAACCCCAGTACGCGCAACATCGAAACCACCTAATAGCGGCGGGAAAAAACAAAAGAAAAAAAAATCACCGTCAGCTAACACTCATCCACAATGACGAAATGATAAACAACCAGATAGGAAAGCAAGAGAAGGAAACAAAACTTACTTCCGCCCCCTCCGCCGCTCGAGGAAGGAGTAAGCAGCTCTCTCTTTAGCTTCGCGAGCTTAGCTTTCAGTTGTCCTAAAAAAAAAAAAAAGAAATCAGATATTGCTCGACAGGTCCATCAGCTCCGGCGAAGCTCCACAGTCTACCCCGCTTCCGCGCACAATGTCCATGCGCAAAACGCACCTAAATGAAATGACGTGTTCTTGTTCTTTTGAGTCCGAGCCATCTGTAGGGTGGTTAGTCTCGGGGAAGGGAATGACCCCAGGTTCCGAATGGTTGCTAGTAGAAAGGCTTACTTCGGCCTCGATCTCCTTGATCTAAATGGGCGCCATCATGTGTCAGTCGGCAAATTCCCGATAAGATGGAGGAGGAGGAGAGGGAAACGGACCTTGTCCACAGTCGTCGCCATGATTGCGGAACTGCGGAATTGTGACTTTTATCTTTTTAGAAAGCAAAGCGTTGTTGAAATATATACATATATATTGAGGGACCGGGAAGCCGATGAAGGAATGTAGTAGCTCTATCTCTATGATCGCGCTTAAAGTTCGAAGTCAATCTGAGATTTGAGTCCAGAATCGGACTTAGTCATCTATTAGTCAAGCCTTGGCAATGCAGTTCCGAAAAAATCAGGTGATTCCCGGCCCGAATAGTTCCGGAATTCGCTTAGTGCCGGGTCAACGTGGTTGAAAATGCGGAAATTCGGCCGATAAGCACAAAACCAGGCACAGCGAGCCGTTGGTTGGGGCTTGGGCAGGTTACACGTCGGCTGACCCCTCGGGTGACTGACCTGACCTACGCTAGTGTAGGTCACCTGACCCTATAGAAATGGTGACTAGTCAAAGGGTCAGTTGAGCTCCTTACCAACTTGATCTCTTACAAGCTCTTACCAACTGCCCTGAGCCTCTGCTAGCACCCCCATCATCAATACTAGTCCACTACTAATCACTCAATTTTATATAAGACAGACTCACAGAGTGAAGTAAAGTCTCTAAGAATTATGTAATAATAAATAAATTAAAAAAAGTATTGATTAGTCAGTGACTAGTCATTGATTAATTATAGAGTAGTAATTTAATATATTAAATAATTTAAATAACTATACTCTGTATATTAAATTTATATTGACTAGTATCTGACTAGTAATATATCAGTAATTCACTAGTGCAATATTAATAGTTAATAATGAGTTTATAACTAACTAGTAACTTACTAGTCAGTAACTGATTAAATAATAGTAAAGAACTAGTTTTATATACTATATTTTCATTCATAGTTTATATATACTTCTCAATTTAATAATATTCAAGATTTAATCAATTTCTATTATTCAAAAAAAGAATTATAATATTCATTTTCACTGTGTGTATTATAGATGTATGAGAAGGTAAAAGTTCATTTTTGTTTTATCCTCAACTGACCCATTTTGTGCCAAGAAATTATTTGGGTCAGGTGACTAGCACTAGCGTAGGTCAGGTGAGTCACCCGAGGGGTCAGCCGACGTGTAGTCTCGGGCTTGGGATTCCCATGGACCGAAACAGTATCGCGGAAATTTCGACTCACGCGGAAATCGCAGTGGAGTAGTAGCCAACGTGTCCGTTTATTATCATGGCAAGGTCTTGCAGCTCGTTATTGTTTCAGCGTCGTAGCAACACTTCCCCCCCTGGACCGTTGGACTCCATCTAGGCTCTTGCCTGTTGAATCCGCTCATCTGATAAGATTATTTCCACCCGCTTGCTCCTCTGTCGCCTCCGCCACACCCGCCAACGCATTCTTCCGTTGTCTTAGTCTCATTGTTACATTCATTTATACCCAACACCCAACCCCATAGTCCCCACATCATCACCAGATCATCCCCACAAAATCCCCCCGGAATCCCCTTTTCCTCGTCCCTGCATTCAGCCCCCGGCTCAACAAGTACGAACATTCCAACACAATGCCATATCTCGAGAACAGCGAGTCCTCTCCGGACCCCACCCCGCTCGATGCCTTCCACTGCTTGGTACAAGATATCAATAAGGTCCTTGGTCCCAGTTCAGGCCTAGACTCGGACGACGTCGATCCGATGGATATCCAGAAGCTTATGGAGGACTATACTTCTAACGAGAGCGAATGGGAACGGTATGCCTTTGGTGACGCTGGCAGAGCGTATACGAGGAACCTGGTTGATGAGGGCAATGGCAAATGTAATCTGGTGAGTCTCCATGGTGGGAGTCGACCATCGGTTAGGATGGATTGATGATTTGAGATGAATTGATGTTCACGGGGTCTCTGTGTTATGAGCGTGCTGACTGGTGTGAATAGCTTATCCTGGTCTGGAGCCCTGGAAAGGGAAGCGCTATTCATGACCACGCCAACGCCCACTGTGTTATGAAGGTTAGTATCAGCAGAGGATCCCCGTTTCCTTTTGATTTCGATAGTTACAGTGGGAATTTGTCTACTAATATTACTTACGTCACAGGTGCTGAAAGGTTCTCTCCGAGAGACGTTATATGGGTGGCCAGAGTCGGACAAGGTACAGAAGGGGGAGCCATCGCCCTTGACTGTCACCAGGGACAAGGTGTATAAAGAAGGCCAAGTCACATACATGTCAGACAAGGTTAGGGGAAAAAAAAAAAAGAAAACAAATAAAAGCTCCTTGATCCTATTTTTAGAGCTTTCTGGAAGAATGTTAACTGACAAACTAAAAAGCTGGGCTTGCATAAAATCTCCAATCCCGATCCGACAAATTTTGCCATTTCTCTGCATCGTAAGTGCCTGCCGAACGGGGCAATATCCTTGTTCGTGCATTTAAATTTACTGATTCAATTATTTTGGACCAATCCTAACCGGGGAACAGTCTACACGCCACCAAACGCTGCTCATTACGGGTTTTCCCTCTTTGACGAGAAGACGGGCAAGTCGCGCCACGTCAAGCAATCCGTGCTCTTCTCCAGGAAAGGGCACAAACTATGATTTTAGCATTTGTGAAAAGAATCGGATGCTCCTTTCCGTCCTAAATATCCGTTCTAAAGGGATAAAATGGAGGACCATATGCTGGTGAATCTCTGGAGCACCTGTTTGAAGAAACCGTTCTTGCAGGGTGGAGTCTGGAGTCTGGGGTTTTGGATTTAGGGTTTCGGGTTGGGTTAGCGCCCTCATTTTTATTCCTCGTTCTTCAACAGACAGCGCTTTTCCACACATGCGTCGAGCTAGTCGAGCTACATGGTCTCGCAACCCTCCAAGTTTAGATGCATTCCTAACACGTGAACATTCATTATTGTTATCATTATTGGAGCCGTTGTAATTCCTCCTCTCCCTTTTTGTTAGTGTTTAAGTGGTCCGCCATAAAGTTGTATAGAGTCAGAGCCAACTCCCCTCATACAGTTTGAATATGAGACATTAATAATACATGTATTCAATCAGCATTGCAGACTTCCAATAAGAAACTAACATATGTAGACAAGGATGCAAAGTGGGGTTTCCAGGGTTATACTTGATGAGTGTCGTCCGAGCCTACGGCGTAAATGTCAAGCAGCGGGTAGCGTTCCTGTTCTTGAAAATCATAAGTTGACACCAAAGTTGAACAACGTTGGTACCTAGATTGGCACCTCTATTAGGCCATTCCAACATTCTCCTGGTCACTTCATGGTTTAAAATTGCATGTTCTTTAAAAAACCATGTTCAACATTTTAACCACAGTATTGATGGACACATTAACCACGCCGAAAGTTGTTCCAGTCCGAAAAATTAACCACGTTCATGTTTTAATAAACCACGTTCAACTGTATGCCCTATCTATTGTTCTGAATCTGGAAAAGGAGGAAAATTGTAGAGTAAAAGCAGCATTCTGACATAACTGGGTTTGTGTTAGTGATATCTTGGCATCACAGGGGGGTTTCAAACTTGATACCTGACACTGGAGTTCTTGATTTGAAAAATCTAGCGTTATCTTAGCACGGAGTATTTAGTGTGTGATTTTCTAAATGTTATGTTTGACTAGGCCTTCCTAGTAGATGTTACCGCAGCCAATGCATATCTATGTTATCGCTGTCCAAACTTCTATTCCTCGCGGCTTGCTTGCTTCTAGATTTGATTTATCGAGGATTTGAGTTGACTAAGAGCCCTCGTCATTCTCATCCAAAAGATAACTTGAATGCAATGACGCAGTGGCTGGACATTGAGCCCAAGCCAATCACGGTTAGGCCTGCGCCAAGATCCTGGGCACGTGTGTCATCCTGTGCATTCGTCACCCTTCTGCACGCCAGGCTGCCACTTACTACTTTGGGGGAATCCCAGCGCCGTTTTACCGCTGAACGGGGCCTTCGACTGCTTCCGAAATTCTTCCTCTTCTCCTCTGGCACCTCCGCGAAAAAAAGGCAGAAAAAAGTATCATCTCTTCGTCGCGCAAGCTAGCATTAATCTTGGAATCAGTCCTCTCGCGCGCTCCCGTTCACAGGCGGCATCACCCGTCATTCTCTGCCCACCGGCCTGCCTTCTCAAAAATGCCATTGCTATCCAACTGAATGCTGCTGCCTTCTGCGTTATGCATGTCCGCACCGGGATGCGAACGCAACGGCTAGTCGTCCTTCTGGCGATTGTCTGCCTCGTAGGGCTTTCATTGTCGCTCCTGGGGCATCCAGCTGCAGCTGTGAAAAGTGGAAACAAGGGGAAGATCTTAACAAACAACCGTTTCGAACCTGCCAAGCAGCAGGAGCGGCCGCAGCCGCACCAGCACCAGCAACAGCAAAATAGCCCTCACGAACGTCCTATTACCGCGGATGACTTCACAGGGCCATCCCATCCAATCGCCGAGCTGTTCGATGATGCGAATAGAAAATTCGACGATGTTCGTGCGCGGCAATCGAAGACGCTCAAGGATGCAGTGGAGGAATACCGCCGCCGCTATAAGATGCCTCCCCCACCGAACTTCGACGTGTGGTTCGACTTTGCACAAAAAAGGGACGTGCAGCTGATTGACGAGTTCGATACGATCTATCATTCTCTTCTACCGTTTTGGGGACTGCAGCCCAAATTAATTCGAGCGAGAGCGATGGAGGTGATTGGTTTTGATAACGGTGTTATCGCCATCTTGATCCGCGACGGCAAGGTTTCAAAAATAACGGGTGGGGATGAGGGTGAAACGTGGAAGCGAAATGCGCTGCAGAATATGCTAGAGCCATTTGTGAAATTCTTGCCTGATATGGATCTGGCCTTTAACGTCCATGATGAACCTCGAGTCGTTGTTCCACACGACGACCTTCAGCGTTTGGTGGTTCGTGCCGTGGATAACGCTCTGCCGAAGGCTCTTGGAAATGCTTCACCGAAAAATTCCTGGTCACCACGGCCCAAGGACATGAACAAGGGCGACAGGGTCGACGAGGTCAGGATCACGCAATTTAATCGATATGCGCACCAGCCCACATGGATAGTCTCGCGCATGTCCTGCCCCGTGGATAGCCCCGCCCGTAACCTCGACGGAACAGCCGCCGACAATATCACCTCTTACTCCTACTCGAAGCTTGGCTTCCTGTCCAACAGCACTGCCTTCTCGGACATATGCTTGTCCCCTTCTCTCCAATATACATTTGGGTTTTTCGACCGCCCCAATGCATTTAATGTCGTCCATGACCTCTTCCCCATCTTCTCGCAGAGCAAAGTGTCCAGTTTCCAAGATATCATATACCCAAGCCCGTGGTACTGGGCTCAAAAGGTTCCATACGATGCTGCTAAGGATATCGAATGGGATAAGAAAGAAGAGCAAATGTACTGGCGCGGGTCAACAACAGGCGGTTTCTCAAGAGCAGGCAGCTGGCGACGACAGCACCGGCAGTTATTTGTCAAAAGGATAAATGGCCTGGATTCGGCCAAGGTCCTTGAAAGATCCACCACTCCCAGCGGAAAAAATGCATGGGTTCTCAAGGACGTCGCGCGACAAAAATTCAAAGACATATTCAACGTCAAGTTCAGCCATATCGGCCAGTGCGACCCGGAGGACTGCAAAGTGCAAGCTGAGTTTTTCGACGTTGTGGAACCTGCTAGTCAGCACGATGCGTGGAACTACAAGCATCTTCTCGACATTGATGGAAACGCGTTTAGTGGCCGTTACTATGCGTTCATGCAAAGTAATAGCTTGGTATATAAGCTTGCGCTTTTCCGCGAGTGGCATGATGAGCGACTACGCGCGTGGGTGCATTATGTGCCCCTGAGCTTGCGCGGTGATGAACATGTAGAAGCTGTACGATATCTTGCTATGGAGAAGGAGGGACAGGAAATTGCCCAAAAATTGGCGAACCAGGGGAAGGAGTGGGCGAACTCAGTGTTACGAAACGATGATCTTGAGGTTTATTTTTTTAGGTTGTTATTGGAGTGAGTTTTACGTCATCCCTCCCCTTTTATTTTCATACATTGAGATCCGATCAATGACTAACTGGTGGAATTCGATTTAGATATGGGAGAATTGTGGATGATAACAGGGAAAGTATAGGGTTTTCTCCCTAAATGTAACTCGAAACGACCATGAGGGACCTGAATTTTTTTGGGTCAGATGGTAAATTTGTTTATATCTACAAGTACATAATTTTTGTGATTTTTGTCAAGCGTCTTCTTTTCTCACTACATACTATATTATTTCTTCTCGCCGGGGCCCCTTGGATACTTCCCTTCCTTTGATAATTTTTGGTCTGCTCTCCCTCCTTCTCCCCCTTCCTCTCCCCATTCCCTTCTCGCTCACTCTCGCGCTTTGTTCCGGCAACAGACACGTACTTGTTGAGCTAAACACGGAATACTCATGGAACTTACATCCCGCAGCTCTTTATTATACCTTTCCCTTCCCTCCTCTAGCACCGTGTGATGTGGTTGGTTGATTTGTAGCATTTACTCACGTTGAATCTTGCATTCAATTTTCTTGTATCCACCTTTTTACCACCTTTTTTTCTTTTTTTTTTGTCTCCACCTTGTCTATTACCCTTAAATCATTTGTCACTATGATTCTCGTCCACTTACTCTCTTCCAGGAGGCCCAGCAGAGTGTCCTACACCTTCCCCGGATACTCAAATGCGTCCGATTCGATATTTCACCGTTGTTTTTGTCCACTCTTCATTTTTCTCTCTTACATATACATATACTCTTTTTGTTTATGTGATTTTTGTATTTTTATTCCTCCTCCCCTGAGTGGAACATCGTCTTTTTCAGCTCCGTGCTTTTCACCTCCCTTTATAACTTGGTGGTATATTTGCGATCTGATATGTCAAGGATAGATATTGGAACCATTTATTCAGCTTGTTCGATTGGTTATAGATGCCAGTAAAGCACCTATTAACTTTCCTGGAATCGTAGGCATCAGTAGGCATTAAAATGACTACATAGTCCTGCAGACCGTAATGACGTCACATCCAGAGGGCCAAGAACAAACAACCTTGGCCACCTGTAGCATACATATAAACACATCGATCCCCCTGAATCATTCTCATCATCACTCTACGTCAACTTGCAGGAACTGTGAACATAGTCAAGGCAATAGCCGCGGCTGCCGTCTGTCGAAGATGTAGCTGTGCATTCTCCTTACCGCGATGGCACCTATGTTTCCAAACCAACAGCTCAGTTTTTATTTCCTGGACCTCCGGACAGCTTAAACCATCCGTTAATCTAGCCGACCAAAGGCTTCTCTGAGGGTAAGAACATTGATCTCAGTTGATTTTGATTTCCGTCTATTTTTAATTTTTCATTGACTGTTCAACTATTATTATTATGCACCACGCCCATGAAAGCCCGGCAACAAGTGGCTAGACAGGCGCATGGTACATACAAACTAGGGGGTCAATGATTCAGAATACTTTCGGACGCTTGTCATTATCGGCCTGTCGTAGTGGATGGGACGTATGAAAATTCGAGAAAGCGCCCTTTTTTTGCGAATGGGGTAAAAGTGGGTGGGATTCTATATGCCATAGGTGTGCTGATAATATCGAAACGCACCCAACAGGAGGGGGAATCTTTACTGTGCTTATTTGGAGCTTTTGCTCATTCTTCATTCTATTGCTTCTTCCTATTCGGTTTTATCTACCCAATTCGAATACCGAGATACCCACATTTTGTTTTCGCAACAGCATCGTCGTTATTATTCGACTACCGCATATCCTACTGCAGCGAATTGGGAAAACGGGATACCCTTCCTAAAAACCCCCGCTGTCTCTGAGCCACGAATGCAATCACAAACAAGAATGGGGGGATCTACGCCAATAATTAAGGGTCTGCTTATGACCCTTGCTACCTTCTATGGAATCTCCACCTTTTTTAGGTATGGGGTTATTGCAATATGGGCGGGGACGTTCTTTCGTCGGCCGACAGAGAAGGAGAGGCTGGAGCTATTACTAGGTAAGTATATCTGATAACTAGTTATCTGTGTTATATTACGGATTTTTACCTGCTCTAGGATTCCGATTCGTCTAGTTTGGTCTAGATGTTTCAGAGAGGAGGGCGGGGATATAAGAAAGAAAGAAAGAAAGAAAGAAAGAAAAAATGGTGTAACTCAATCGGCTAATTTTGTTTGAACGCGCGATACTTAGCGAAGGACCGCCTCTGGAACCTCTCTAAGCGATGGGATGGTTTCTCCCACTACTTCATAACTCTCCGCGATGGCTTCAAATTCCACTATGTTGCCAATGGACCCATCTCAGAAGATCTATCGTCACCAAGACTAGGATCAACACAAACGGAAACAAGGAAACCGCTCGTCGTTTTCGTCCACGGCTTTCCGGACAGCTGGGCGGTATGGCGACACATTCTGCCGTCGTCGTTACTTTGGGAGCGCAGCACTGTTGTCGCCGTTGACCTGCCGGGCTACGGCGGGACCGATTCGCTGGCAACGTACAGCGCGACGCAGGTAATGGAACATCTTGCTGAGTTCCTCATCGCTATCAGGAGGAAGTATGGGATTGATGCGGATGATGATTATGACGAAGTCAGAGCAGCAGATGAGAAGCGGCAGGCTGGGAAGGTGATTTACGTTGGCCACGATTGGGGAGCTGTGTTGGGCTTTCGCCTTGCGTCAGAAGCACCGCAGTTGGCGGATAGGTTTATATTGACGAATGGTCCATTGGTATGTTTGGCTTTTGAGGCTTATTTTTTATGTTTTATTATTTATTTCCAACGTATCCAGCTGGCTAACATATTTGTACATTGAACAGGTACCATTAGCTCAGTCAAATCTCACTCGAGCATTGGAATCCTCGAGGAAAATGTTTAAAACATTCTTACGCAACCCATTCCAGTCCCACAGCCTTCTTCTACGGGCAATAGCTGGGCTGAAGCCGCTGTTTCGCCAACTAATCCTATCTGACTATATTTTTGTATTCCAGATCCCTATGCCCATGGTACGTTATGTAGGCAAGGGGGGCAACTATTCGTTTTTGAAAACATTGCACGTCCTTGCAGCAGGGAAGGTGATCGAATTTACCATTCGGGATGCCGAAGAATCCATGGCCAGCACACTCGGCCCCGGTGCTGCAGAATTCAAAACCACCACAGCCGATGGAGACAAGTATCCAGCCAGCGTCTGGCGACGCATCGAGAGAGGTAATTTCGGTGACATGGCCTCCTACTACCGCCACGGTGCTGCGGTAGGAACCTGGCACAAGTCGCTGGAGGTAATCTCGGCCCTATACGGGCTTGGGGAGCCCCGGCGGACTAGCACTGGAATGGTTATGCAAGAAGGACCCATCGGAGCGCTCCGCGCAAATGCGACCATTTTATGGGGAGAGCAGGATATAGCCTTGGACCCCCATGTGGGGCTGGAAGGGATTGCAGATTACCTGGTGCATGGAAGTCAAGTGGTGATGTTACCGCGGACGGCGCATTTTCCGCCGGTAGAGATTGAAGCGCGTGTGGCTATTGAGAAGGCGGTTGAGTGGGCTGTTGGTGGTGAAAAGGGTGATGTCGGCGCAGTGGTTGCTGAGGTGTATCCTGGCGCGGTTGTGACTGTGAGGAAATGAATGGATGGATGGATGGGATGGGAATGATACTGAGTGGCCTTGAGCTTACGGATTGTGGATTGGAGAAGGGAAGAGAGGAATTGGAGGGAGGTGTTTGTCGGTTTCCTTGCTTGTTTCCTGGCTTGTTTCCTGGCTTGTTTCCTGCTCCACTGAATCTGGGTGGAATTGGGAAGCGATTTATCATGGCATGTTCATTTATGTTGGAATTGGATTTTGCGGCAAGTTAGCTACGAGAAACGATTGTATTTGCCATTATTGCGTTGCAGAAGTAATCAACAACTCCTCATGAGACATGTGTATCTGCTTTCTCTGTCTTGGATGGAATTGAATCCTCCGTGAACATTGCCATCATTTGGCCGCCAAGTAAATATCAGCTGCATTAGCGCAGCTTTCGTGCCGTCTCTTCTCGAATTATGTCATTTTTTGCTAACTGTTAACTAGCCAGCTAACTAATTCAACGCCCCTGTTGTGATACAGCGCGTTCGCTGTCGGGATTCCAGGCTGGACTGCCCCTCTTCTGCTTTTCTCTCATATGTCGCTGCCAATGGCTCAGATAAAAGTCATCCCGGTCTTTGTCTTTCTCGGCGGAGTGCGATCCATGTACAGACGCCAGTAACACATCAGGCGAGTTCCGCAGAAGACGGGTTCACCAACTTCCCATCGGAAACCGTGATTCTTGTCGAAAACCCTTCCTCATCCGTCATATTTCCCATCTTCTTCGGGCCTCAGGCGCAAATTGCAGTCTTTGCCACTGCCTGCTGGTCATGGCGGACATGGGTGAAGCTGTTTACTGCACCGTGAGTCTTGCACCTACAATAATGTGAATGATGAGGGCCTGATGAGCCACTAACCGGACTCTGCGTCTAGATGCTGCTCAGCGATAATTACCTCCCAGGTAAATAAATACGAGATATCCGAGAGCTAGACGTGTTGTTCACGATGAACAGTTGCCTTTTTTCCCCCCCTCTGCTTATCATGATGTCGCGGTTTTTTAGGTGCAATGGTGCTCGCCCATTCGCTGCGAGACTCGGGCTCCAAAGCCAAGCTCGTTGTGCTGGTTTCGCTGGACTCCCTCAAGCCTTCGACGCTCGGTGAGCTGAAGGTATAACATGTGTCCTTTCAATTATTTATTGTTTGCTATTTTAGTTTATTTTATTTTATTTTTTTTTTTTCGTTTGGCAATATGTTGTTAACCGGCGCCCACTAAACGTATAAAAGGCCATCTACGACGATATAATCCCCATCAACCGATTCGTCAATCGAAACCCCGCGAACCTATACCTAATGAACAGGCCAGATCTAATATCAACCTTCTCCAAAATTGAGCTCTGGAGACAAACTCAATACAGCAAGATCGTGTACATTGATGCCGATGTGGTATCTCTGAGGGCCCCTAACGAGCTTCTCAAGCTCGAGACCCACTTTGCTGCCGTGCCTGATATCGGCTGGCCAGACTGCTTTAACACTGGGCTCATGGTGCTCACTCCCAACATGCAGGATTATCACTCTCTCCTTGCTCTTGCTCAGAGAGGGATTAGCTTTGATGGGGCGGACCAGGGCCTGCTGAATATACATTTTAAGAAATGGGACAGATTGAGCTTCATTTACAACTGTACTCCGAGTGGACATTATCAGTATGTTCCAGCATTCCGCCATTTTGGCAGCAATATTAGTCTAGTACATTATATTGGCATGCAGAAGCCGTGGAATTTACCGCGACAAGCCTTCCCACTTGAGAGTCCGTATAATCAACTGCTGGGGAGGTGGTGGGCCACTTACGATAGACATTATAAACCAGTGGTATGTATGAACTGTGTCTTTCAATCCATGGGGGTTGGGGGACCTGATGAAGAGATTGCTGATTGAGTCGTGAGAGCTGACGTGATGGGGCAGAAGCCTACTGGTCGAATACCTGAAGCTCATGCAGAACAGATTCCCGGAGCCCCAGGTGGGCGTGATTGGGATCAGTCGGCTGAATCGTTGGAAAGCATACATCCCCCCGAGACGTCCTATGCACAAGTTCGACCACAGACTCATGTCCACCCACTTGGTTCTTCGGCTTCTACTCCTGCTGAAGTTGGAGTTGAAGTTGGAGTTCATCATGCTAAAGCTGATGAAGCCATCCAGCAAGGCGACGAACTGCATGACGTTGGGCGCGCGCTCTCGCCCAAAATTCCACATGTACTAGAAATTGACAGTTCTGCAGTTTCTGATGAAAATAGTGCGATTATAGCCAGACCAACGAGCTTTATCCCCCAACCTAAAGCCCCTGAAAAGAGCCATGATTTTGTTATCAGCGCTGTCCCACAATACGTCCATGGCGAAGAGCATGTGTCGGTCTACCGACATACTGCTCCTCTCCTTGATATCGTTTCCGATTCGAAGGAAATATCAATTCCTAAAAGCCTTCCTATTACCGGCATGACAGACGTACCTGCACTTCAACAGTTGCCACAGGGGCCCACTGAATCGACTAAACAACGAGAACTTGGACACATCACTGCTTCTTCCGAGGAGCCTGAGTCACCTAAGGCGGCACCAGAGACATCATTCTCACCGCCAAAGGCTGAATGGGACCCTTCCCGGTATGCATCTCCAAATCTAATGAGATACGGCGGAAAATATTCATACAATCATACAGATACTGACAAACAACTATAGGGCACCTCCCCCCACAGATTCTAAACCCGAGGCATTCAGTTTACCTTCACATACATACGCTATGTCACAGGATATTCAACTTTTCCAACCACCAAAGTCATACCCGGAGGTTCCTAAAAATATGTACTACCAAGTACCCCCTAGGCAGCAAAAGACAAAAACATTAGCCCCCATATTCCCATGGGAAACTTACGCCCCAAAACCTACCCGCGTTTTCTTGGACGAATCTATAGAACCCGGCATAGCATCAGATTCACATTCAAAATTATTAGCCAAAGGGAAAGATGGAATAGAGGTTTTACCTGACTCTGCACCATCACCGTCAACTGGCCCACCGCCTTCTATGGATCCGTGGCTGAACTACGTTCACTCAAACGCATGGGACGAAATTCCCGAAATTGTGGGATACATGCGTTCCATTCAAAGGCCGCGGAGGGGGCAAGTCCAGGTCTTACAAGGTGGGGTAACCAGCACCACCGGAGACGGTTTCGGAACAGAACATGAAGGCCGAAGGCCCAGCCTAAGGCTCACAGATTTCCCCACGGAAATAGAGCGACCCAGTCTTCCTGTTACACCTGCACCTATCCAGCGATCGAAATACATGGGCAAGTCGTATTCCAAGATCGAAGGAGGAAAAGGAGAAGAGGATGATGACAGCTTGTCCCCTGCCGCTGGTGTCCCATCGCAGGAGAACTGGGTGCGTTTCACGATCGATGCGTTCGTGCAACTCCTTGGATTGACCTACTTATACTGGAGACTTACAGAACCCCGTGGAGCGCCTCGAGGAGCTTCACCGGCGCCAGTCTGCGTTACTTGATGAAACGCGTGGTGGGCCTCCCGAGCTTGAGGCGCGAGCTATTCCTAGTCGTAGAATGCCAGGAGAAGGAGATACTGTGGAAATGAGGGGATGACCGGAATGGATGTGTGGCTTTCCGCTGCCAATGTACTGGCATGTCCTTCCGGTTCCGTCATTGGTGCAACTACTTTGCACATATACAGTACGTGCACACTTTGCATCCTCTTCCAACTACTATAAACCATCCGTTTTATGGAAGGGGTTGTATCCACTATGGGTGATGGAATGCAAGATTTCTGCTGTTTAATATTCATTTATTCTGCGATGGCCAGCACCTGATTGCGTCTGGCTTTTTTACCCTGGCTGTAGGTGTCATTCACAGCAAAGTCATCTAAAAATTGTTCTACTTTGGTCTTGTTATATTATTGCTTATGATCATTATTTTTATCTCGAGAATTTTGATTTTTTCTTTGCTTGCTCCATCATAAATTGTTCTTACCTGGCACCATCTTTCCACTTTTTGTACACTGACTGATATTCCCTACCATGCTCAAACCATTTTATTACATGATATCAATCCACAATTTATCATCTGCAAGCAAAGCTGATCTGCCAAAGTTGCATTGTTCAAAATTCCTGGTCTCGTATCACATTTACCTTTCTTTGTGTATTTTCTTTCTTCCAGCACCATATTGTGACTGTGTGTACGATACATGTTCATCTGTTATTTATCACTGTTGTATCTACTATCTTCTATCCCTATCAATATAGCAATTCGTTCATCATTGTATATACAAGCACAATACACATCTCATCCTTCTGCGAATATCAGTTAATATCTTCTCTGTAATAGGATCCTTTCTCACTCTAATCCAACCCCTTCCAAAATGAAAACCCCAATCTCACAACCCTAATCTCACAACCCTACAAACCGCGACAGAGTATTCTATCTGAGCACATCGGAACAACAGACCTAAAAAGTTTGGACACTAACCTGGCCTTTCAATCATACTCTAACCCCTGACCTATAAACGCTTAATCACCCAACTCCCGACGTCAACCCCATAAATCATCAGAGCCTGCACCACGAATTTCCTCGCATGCTCAACATGGAAATACACTGCTCCTAGAAGAACAATAACCAACGCAACATGCACGACATATGCCATCCGCTTCGATTTCGACCCCGACCCTAATGATCTTGACGTCGGATTCCCCTGACCCCTCACCCACCCCACTACCCACCCACTCGTTCCCCATAACAGGACCAAAATCCAACCCCCTATAATCCCAATTTGTACATCCGGGTCATTGAGCCTCTTCTCCAGCACCCCATTTTCCACGAAGAACATGAGATACAGCGCTGAGTGCAGGGAGATGAGCGTGGGAATGACTAGCCGGCCGAAGAGGCGATGGTAGGGGGTTAAATGGGTCTGAGGCAGGTGGAGGAGGTGGGAGCAGACGAGGTTGAAGGGGTGGGTTGTTGTGGAGAGTTTGGGGGAGAGCAGAAGGTTGAAGGGGATTGTGGCGAGGGCGGTGTGGCCCAACGATTTGGTGAAGTGAAGGTAGTCTTGTTGTTTCGTCAGCATGGAGAAGTCCTTCTTGGCATGTGTACAGGGTGTTTTAAACCTATTTCGTATATACAGGAGATATATAGAAGAGCGGCGTGAAGGAAATAAGGAGAATATATATGTATCCATACCATTACCCGTCCTCCAAGCCGAAAGCGCAAGCAACCACGCCATCCATACCGTCGCGACGAGATACTGTCTCCTCGTCTCGGCCCCACTGCGCATGAGTGGAGAATCTAGCCATACTGATAATGGCAATGAGGATGACTTGGCATCTTGGTTTTTGCCTCTGCCGCTGCTTCTGATCCGTCGTGCGCCCAATCTATAGGCGCTGAAGAACAAAATCAGGAGCAGGGTGGATAGCTGAGCATATTGACCACGTAACGTGAGGAGCTCGCGCCGCTCACGGAGCTGTTCGGGAGTGGGGGACGTATATCGGTAGTCCCATAGTGGTGAAAGCCAAGTACCCGAGGCAGACATGGCGTTCGCTGTTTAAGGTGTTAGCGAAGTTGTGAAGCTGAAGCCACCTTGCCGAGACACAATGCAAAATGGAAACGTTAAATAAATGGTATAATAGACGGAAAATAGGGTGAAGGGAAACGGTTTAACATCAATTGCTTGACAATATATCCAGAAAGGAGAAGTTTTGCTTGACAGCGAAAAAAAGGTAGAAATTGAGAACAAGCTCCGCGGCTAATGGCATGTATATCCAAATGTTACGGCCGTAAGGACACCACTTTTATACCAGGTTGGTAGTTAATATTTAACATGCCACTGAGCAACTGTGCTTGAAATGGTCCAGACGATGCATGAAGGAATCAAAAAAAGGGGGTGAGCCGCCAGGGAATCGTTTATGTGTTAGATTTTCTAGGTTTTTCGAGAAATTATAGTAAAGGAATGTAACACTCTTGATTGCTGAATATATATATAGCTCAAAAGGTAGAGAAACTCAATGAGACAGAAGATTGCATCCACGATCGATGTTGAACTGCGAAGGTTGAATTAATATCAGAACACGTGATTTGGATGCCTGGAACACTTCTGTTGCCTAATGCCAGCCGACTGTCATTCAGCGAGGAGAAGAGAATGAAAAGAAAATGAATTAATTGATTTCTTGTCTTATCTATCTGCTCTCTGCTCTCTTACATCTTGTTCTGCTTGATTCTTTTGTCCACCTTGGGCCCTCATCATTTCTCCCTCTCTCCCTTTTTACCGTTTTGCCTCCTTTCAATGCGTATGTCTTTGCAACTTAATAGGATGTCACACGCCCATGAAAGACGGATAGAAAGAGAGGTCCTTGGTACTCTACATCTGGGGGGTTTAAAAAGAAAGGGGAATAGGAGTAAGGGTGTGCGGTGCGCGAGGGGGTAGGAAATACGATGACTTGGGAAGGATGAAAATGAACAACACAAAGGGGTTAGGAGAAAAGAGGGAGAAAAAGATGATCGTAATGTTTTCAATACTTGCCTGTTTACTTACTGGTCAAAGGGCACATGGTGATTTCCATTTCCACTTTCTAACCTGACATTAAAGAGAAAGAATTAAGAAGGTAAAAAGGAATTTTTCCAAGTACTTGGGCATGTCTTCTCCACATGGTTTCTTCCGCCCCTTTTTTTCCCATTTCGTAAGAAATAATGTGAGAGAAAAGCTAGGTTGATTACTGGGTTTGGGTCTGTATCTTCCTCGCAAGCAATTATAGAAAAAAAAAAGGAAAGGGAAAGTGGCTTCTCTAAGTCAACGAATTCATAAAGCACAGCGCGAATGTGAGAGGAAGAGGCAGCAACACAAGCATGCATGAGAATAATGTATTTAGTCAGCCATTGATTAAAACAAAGAAAGGGCCGTGCTGTGGGTGTGGAAGGTTGCGATATTTGAAATGTATCTTTCTTTTTTCAAATTCGTTGGGAGAAAGTCATGGGGATGTTTGCATGGCTTCTGAAAAGCTGCTTGCAGCTGTGGTAGCGAAATATCGCACGTCGACATCATCATCCTGCTGCAATTTCTCAAGATTTGGAAGAATCTGTTGCTGTACGATGGCGTGGTTGCGCGGGCCCGGAGTACTGCTTGCATGGCCGGATTTCTCGAGTTCGGCCAACGTGCCTTCTGCGGGAAGGCGTTGGAGGGTATCTATCATTACAGCATAAGATTTTGCAACGTTGAAACGGATGTTCGGGATGTCATCGCCGACAAGTCGCTCCAGAATCGGGAGGATGGAGGTCTCGATTATGTTGAGGTTGACGGCTGGGGCGAGTGTCTAATCATTGCGCAATTAGCTTCGTTGAGATACAGTTTCTCAATTAAACTAAATACAGAATCAAGAAAAATAAAGACGAAAAATAAAAATTTGAGGTTTTGTTTGGCGTTCGACTTACGGAAATGGCAAAACAAGTTGTCATTCTGTAAAGGTAGTTTGGATGTTGGCCCATCAATATGACCTTTGGAATGATAGAGTTTTTCGCCCATTCCACGCCAAACACTTCGGTCAGTTTCTTCAGGTTCTGAGTGGCTGCCTCGCGAATGGAAAATACGGCGTCCCCAAGCCAGCCCATGCAAAGTGCACTGAGCTGTTCGTCAAAGAACTTTACGCCAAGCTGACTCGCAAGAAGGGGGATGTATTCGATGATGGCCAAACGGACACGCCATTGCTTATCTTCCGCCAACTGTACAATCGCAGGGAGTAAGGATTGGGATAGAAGCTCGATACCAATAACTGTTTACGATATGTAAGTGATGACAGTAATATTATATCTTTTATTGAATTGTGTAGGACATACCTTTATTGACCAATTCCAGTTTGGATATAATGTGGAGGCGTACATCGGGGAATTCATCTTTCAGCATTTGTAAAAACATAGGGAGTAGGTGTGCAATAGTTCTAAAGTAACGAGCTGGATTAGTAATCTATCGTATCAGGAGAAGAGAGAATACATCACTCACTCCTCCTTGCCAAGTATTGGCGCCAGCCCACTGATTTGTGTACCAAGCGCGGCGCGCACATGTTGGGAAGGATCAGACACGAGGTCTTCGATGCTAGTCATTATTTCATTCAAAAGGGTGTCTCTATCCAGCAGCTCGCAGAAACCTATAAACGTGTTAGATTAACATATCCACACGTACTGCCGCAACTCATCTCCTACCAGGAATCTGTCCGGCGATTGCTGTGCGGACCTCTGCCTCAGTATCCTTCAGCAACTTCACAAAAGCAGGAACTAGATCCCGATTCAGCACCTCGTCATCAACAGCTTTTGCGATCTACGTAGTCACCAGTCAGCTTTGTATTGATGTACACGGTGATGATCACAATTCATAAACCCGAATCTTAATTCTACTGTACCTTCTCAAATCTATCAGCAACCATGTACCTAACCCGCCAACTTTTATCTTCAAATAAACTTCGCAGCGCGGTTAAAAGGACACCGTGACTTGACTGCTGTTCTTTTGGGATCTCTTCGCAGATTGAAATCAAGATATCCACTGTTAATAGTCGCACGCTATCCTGGTCGTCATTTGCAAGGTATTGGAAGAGAGGGATTATTTCTTCTATGATTACTTGCGTGGTCATCTCCTTGGTAAACTTAGCGAGGTTATTTGCCGCCTGGCGTCTAACCATAGGAGTATCATCGTGGACCAGATGTCCAAACTGCTGTCGAAGACCTTGCTGCGAAGCTGGGGAGGCTTTGGAATATGGAGCACTGTAGAGGCCTGTGGCAGATATTTTGGAGGTGAACCAGTCCGCCTTCGAGAGGCTCACGGTGAGGGGTATGAAATATTCTTCGATTTGCTTGGCAGAAAGCTGGCCACAAATTTTGTTGAGGGATTCAACCGCCTGAATATCGATATATTGTCAGTAGATGATGGGGCGCGTCTGGTTGTACCTATACCAGGTTTCCATTTCATTTGGGAGCCAAAGGGCAACTTGCCTTTTCTCGCACCAAGGGTTCCTCAATTGCAGCCAAATTCTCTAGGGGAGATAGGAGAATATGTGCATATTCCGGCCCACCAACATAGTCGACGAAATTACCCATCTCCTCACTAAGCGCAGTCAGAACTTCATCTTCATCTTCGACAGAGTCTGGATGGAAGAAAGAAAGTAGTCTGGGTCAGCATTTTGCGGCATTCAATACGTCGGCGGATCCGCAAACCAAGGCAAAAGCTGGACGAGACAAACCATCAAGAAAAGGGATCAATTCGTCCCGCGTTCGTTCCGGGCCAAGGGCCAGAGCAATCGTGGATAGGCGATGGATGGCGTTTAAACGGAGGAGGACATCCTCATGCTATATCTTGGATAAGAGTGCTGTTTTACTGGTCGCCGCAGCGAATGGAGGGGCCAGAGGAGAAGTGGGAGGGCATACCTTCAGTTCATCTATCAGAACGGCGACAGGGTAGAGCTCATCATTTTCGCCCTGGCCTTCCATAGCTAGAAAAGGAGTGTATTGATTAAGGGAAGGGAAGGAAGGCGGAGAATGAGCCGATATCGCGACAGGTTTTTCTAGGAGGTGTGTTCGACCGGAGGGGGGCGTGCCAATTGAGTTCTTATGGAGATCGTTGAAGAACTAGAGAGGGACCCGATATGCAGATAAGGGAATTCCACGCGTGGACCTTGGCGTAGATAGACCTAAGAGCAACGGATATAGATACGAGTGGTTTAGTTGGAGCGGCAAAGAAGCAGCACGGAGGGGAGAGATGTCATGGTGAGGTACAAGGTATGGATGTCTGGGATGTCTCGTGGGGTGAGTTGAGCCTAGGGAACAAAACAGGCCAATCAACCGCCAACGCAAAAAGCCGCCAGGCAAACAAGCAGCATGAGTGCAATCAACACAAAACGCACCTTGGATATCCTCAAGAGTGGAAGCCCAAACCTGCTTTACAGGAAGAACAGGGTAAGTGACAAGGTCGGACAAAAGTTGGTCTTTGTTTGTTGGATAGCATTTGTGATGTATTTTGTTCCGTGTCGATTCTTCAGCAATGTGGCTGGTGGGCTGCCCAATAGACGGGCTGGCTGTGGCGGTGCAACACGGAATGCCGCTGCTGACTCACGGTCTTTTTCCCCTCCATGAAGCGATCAACTTTTGGCTGAAAAAAAAAGCTTGTGCTTTTCACCACAGCTAATTTCAATTTTCTGTCGACAATCTGCTAAATACCCTGAGCTTGGTTTAGGGAATCCTCCGTATTGAATCTGCACCAATATATCTGTTTCAGAAAACTGTGTGCGCAACGTTTGAACTTCCTGGTCGCAAATTAGGCCCACGCCTCCACCATGCCGACCATTGCTGTTGATAAAGCTGCCCTCTTCAAGGAACTGGGGCGAAAGTGAGTCAATTGGCTTCTGTACCTTTCTCTGGACCTGTCTCATTTGTTTATCTGCTTGTTTTGTAATGCGCCAGGTATTCTACAGAGGAGTTCGACCAACTATGCTTTGAGTTCGGTATGCGTCCTAGCTGGTGCTCTCACCTATGTATCACAAACCTCCCACTATGGATACCCAGACTGACAGTATTCCTCTATAGGCCTTGAACTGGACGAAGATGTAATATACCCCTTGTCTGACCCATCCTGGCCTATGCATTCTAAACAATCACAGACCGAAAACTTGGAAAGACCGTTTGTAAATGGAAAACAAGAACCTCCGCAACTGAAGATTGAGGTCCCTGCGAATCGGTTGGCTACTGCTATACGTCTATGCTATGTAATATGATCTGAACTAAGGTATTTCTAGATATGATCTCCTCTGCATCGAGGGCATTGCTCTCATGCTGAATATCTTCCGTGAACGAACTCTGTCGCCCGAGTATCGCCTTGTTGCACCTTCAAATGGAGAACTGGAAACGATTATCGTAAAAGAGGAGGTGAGAAATAGGCATAAACACCCATATATATGTAAACGTTGGCATTTACTGAGCTTTAAATTTAGACGATGAAAATCCGCCCTTATATTTCGGGCGCCATCCTTAGGAATATCCATTTCGACCAAGCTCGATATGAATCCTTCATTGCTCTTCAGGACAAACTGCACCAAAACCTTGCCCGGCAAAGAACATTGGTGGCCATTGGAACGCATGATTTGGATAAACTCAAGGGGCCGTTCACTTATGAGGCTTTGCCTCCAAAGGATATCAGCTTCGTCCCTTTAAATCAAACACGGAAGATGAATGGACAGGAGATGATGGAGTTCTATGAGGTAATGTTTCACTGCATTTCTTTTGCCATTGACACCACAATACTAAAATATTCCTATAGAAGGATAAACACATAGGGAAATATCTTCACATTATCCGGGATTCTCCTGTATATCCCGTGATTTATGACTCAAACCGTGTAGTCTGTTCGCTACCACCAATTATCAATGGCGACCACTCGAAAATCACCTTAAACACCAAAAATGTATTCCTCGAGTATACGGCAACTGATAAGACTAAAGTTGAGATTGTGAATAATATCATGGTTACTATGTTCTCTCAATATACATCAGAGCCCTTCACAGTGGAGCCTGTGAGAATAGTATCAGCGCACAACAACGAAACTCGCCAGACCCCCGATCTAAGCCCTCGTCCTACCCAAGCTAGTATATCCTACATTAACCAATGCTGTGGTCTCTCCTTATCCGCCGCAGAAATTTGCAATCTCCTAAAGCGCATGTCCTATTTTGCTGAGCCGTCCAAAACTTCCCCCGATCTAGTCGATGTTCGGGTCCCTGTAACCCGCGCAGACGTGCTCCATCAAGCAGATATCATGGAAGACGTTGCCATCGCATACGGTTTCAATGAACTCCCGCGATACTTCCCCAATATATCTGGCACAATCGCGCAACCCTTGCCCGTAAATAAACTCACCGATATCATCAGAACAGAGGCCGCGATGGCCGGCTGGTCTGAAGTCATGCCCCTTATACTCTGCTCGCACGATGAGAACTTCGCCTGGCTGAACCGCAAGGATGATGGGAATACAGCCGTCAAGCTGGCGAATCCCAAAACAGTAGAGTTTCAGGTTGTCCGCACGAGCCTGCTGCCGGGCCTTTTGAAGACAATTGGAGAAAATAAACATCATGCGATCCCTATGAAGATCTTTGAGGTCAGTGATGTTGCATTCAAGGATGTTTCGCGTGAGCGTAAGAGTACGAACGAGAGACATTTCGCGGCGGCCTGGTATGGGAAGACCAGTGGGTTCGAGATTGTACATGGGTTGCTCGATAGGATTATGGCTATGCTGAAGACTGCGTTTACTATTGGGGAAGAAGGGTTGGATAATCCGGCTATGGGGAACGCGTCGTATTGGATTGAAGAGTTGGACGGTTCGTTCACCCATCACCAAAGTATCGACCTGAAAATGGTTGGGGAGGAACATTTTTGAGAAATACCTGATGAGGACTTTGCTAATTTTCAAAAAATTTTTGCTCATCTTAGATCCGACATATTTCACTGGCCATGCAGCCTCAGTACACGTCCGAATTTCCGGAAAGGATCATGTCATTGGATCCTTTGGTATTCTGCACCCGACGGTGCTGGGGAAGTTCGATTTGAAATATCCCGTCAGCACGCTGGAGATCAACATTGAGACTTTCCTATGATACGGGAATAATTAATATCCCTTGTGTTCCCTACCTTTTATTCTCCTTACGCTCGAGAAATTCAAATGTTATTGAGCCGGGTTAGAGTTCGTCGGAGCTGGCAAAGCATATCAATCGATAAGTCACTTTTCTTGATGTGCTATGGATTTGTTTGTCGGTATGAATGATGATTTTGGAGAAGGAAAAAGAAACACTGGGCGTCTGGCATCATTCAAAATTATTAAGTCGCATTGCACAGGTATAGTTAGAGCTGGGACGAAGAAATGGAGATGAATGCATTATTAGGCTTGTTAAACCATTTCTTTAGATTGGTTTCCTTGGTGTCACAAATATGGGCGTTGATTTAACTGTAGGCGTAATATGCCAAGCATTCATGCTCCTCTACACACCAAGGTAGGAAAAATACATCTATCGCAAAAGATTTCGCGTGTACTTTTTGACCCACCTACTTTTTTTTTCCGATTCTCTCTCATCTTATTTGCAATCAAGTTGTCGTAGGGAGGCCGCACATCCACCACATACATGCTTAGATGCTTAGAAGGAAAAAAGGAGTTCTCCATGTACCTCAACAGAATCATCAGATAGAAAAGAAAGAAATGGGAAACTTAATTGAACAAAAGGGAGGAAGGAAAATAACATTGTCTTTATTTTACGCCAAACAAGATCAACACATGACCTTTTGAGGGGAAAAAAAAAATTAAAACATTAAAAAAAACGAGCTCCATTCATCATTAACTAGCAAAAAATCACTCCTGAGCCCCCTCCACTGCACCTTCCGTACCACCAGCAGCCTGGCCCGCAGCCTCCGCCTCTTGTTGTTCGGCCAATCGCTGCTGCTCGGCCAATTGTTGAGCTGCAAGAGCCTTGGCACCATAGTCCTGGCTGAGCGGTTGTAAGACAGGCTGTTCCTCCTTGGGCTCGATGATGGTGACGGAATCTGGAAGGGATTTCTGGGGACCCGACTTCCCTTCGGGATCGCTGCCGCGCATGATTTTGACTTTTATGCCGAGCACACCTTGGCGGAGGAGGACGTGGCGGGTGGCACTGTCGATGAAGTCGCGAACGGGTTGGCCGGAGTGAATCATGAAGCCGTCCTAGATTGTGTGGGTTAGTTGATGTTAATGTTGATGGGTTAAGATGTTCAAGATGTTGAAGGGGAATTCTTTTCTGGTGATTGATGTTTTGGAGTGACAGGATGAGGGATAGGTATTGTTGATTCGATGGAAAACCTCCAACTCTTCAAGTATTCCAACCATGAGAAATAATCGTGGTGCTTCAGAATCAAAGGCAAATAGAACATACAGTGAACTTCATGCTCTTGGCACGGGCAGCTCTGAGCTTTCCGGACACAACAACCTCGCAACCCTTCGCACCGCTCTCCATGATAAATCTAAGAACACCATAGCATGCTCTTCGAACAGCAAGGCCGTTAAGAAGCTTGTATCGTAAGCTCTCGCACTGAGCAACAGCAGAGAGACCTCGGTTCTGGACTTTGGCGGCGTAGAGAGAGACGGAGTTTTCGGGGAACTTAAAGCGCTTCTGGATGAGGGACGTGAGTTCGCGGATGCGGCGGCCTTGTTCGCCCAGAACTTCTTGGGTGTGGGTGGCACGGATGACTATCACAAACGAGAAGAGTGAGATGGTTAGTGTATCGTCTAGTCTCGATAGATGTGGAAGTTTATATGGCCCTCCTTCAGTGGCCGTTCCCGCATAGTTCTCATTGTGTCATTCCCACTTTTTCATCAGTATTCCTTTTTGCAGCATGCCCAATGCAATGCAATATAGATTAAAAAAAAAAGAGATTCCTTTTCCCATATATGTTTGCGTGGCCCCGATGACAACATAAACTGGGGTAGCCTCTTCGGATTTTTCACCCTTCTCCATCTCACAATCTAAACAAAAAAATATAGAAAATGTAGTGAGACGTACTGATATCAGTAACCGTGGGAGTAACCCGGACCTCAACACCAGAGTATCCCTCCTCAGCCAATTCGCGCTGGAAGAACTCGTTCAACTCAGCGTAGAAAACACCGTCAGCCACGAACTTGCGGCGCTTCGAGATCGCTCCTTGGACGGCAGCCATGATTGCAATTTGTTACTTTTGTTTGTTTTATAATATTGACAAAAAGAAACAGGGACCGGCAGGGACTAAGGATTCGAGGGGGGAAGGCGCTTCGTTGGTGACGGCGACAGCTGGTAGTGCTGCTTCTCGTTCTTCGCAGTGAGGTAGAATTCGCTTGCATGTAGGTTTTAGTGGGGGATATATCGAAGTAGGGCTTGGGGTTTGCCCTGATTCCGCTTTGGGATAACAGCTGGTGCCGCTAGGCCCGTTTTGATTTAGTGCCTGGAACAAGAATACCCACGACTGTTTGTTGATGGCGGACTTGCCAGAGAAAAGTTGAAATATAAATACCCCTTCTAATTTTTGTTACTGAATGATAAAAAAGAATAAAAATGCTATTCCTTACAAGGGCTCGTGTTCCATTCGAGGCCAGTAGAGAACCCTTTGTATATGAGATGATGTATGTAGACTAAACGCCACTGTCCAAAAATCCCAAGTGCAAAGGCAAAGCAAAAGAGGAGAGCGGGAGGCACCACATGAATAGTGCCCCATCTAATCTACTGCATCTCAACCTCCATCTCCTTATTCTCCATCTCCTCAGTTCGTCTTCCCTGGCTGCTCTCTCGACCAGTAGGTAGGCTTAAACCCGATAGGCCCACAGCAAGTGCTGCCATCCCCGCTGATGACATACTGCTAGTATTAGTGGGTGTTGGTTGCACAGATGCATAGCTACCGAGAGAGCGTTCGGAAGTCTCAACCCCAGTTAGTACAGGTGTCCTCGAACCAGAGGGATAATCCTTATCCAGAGGTATGCCACCGCTGCGCGGGGTATTCATTTCTGCATCGCTGCGGCCAAAGGCCTCACTCCACCACCTCGTTTCACCAGGCCGAGGGAAAAGCAGGCGTTCCCGACCTCTCTTATTATCATCTATAACGGGGTCATATTGTGGGTTTATGAACTGTTCTCGCCTAGCAAGAAAATAGTCCCACACGCTTCTTGTCCTTTCCTTGGCTTTCGCTTCCACGCGCTCCTTTTCGCTGTTGAAGAGGAACGTCCCGTATTGGCATGAGTAGAGATGATACAAAAGTCGGCGAAGAAAGCGTTCGTTGAATTCAAAGCGTGTAGGATACTGATATAGCAATTGATATGTTGCATCGAGGAACTGGTGGAAAACAGGGCTGGTTTCCTTGACCTTTGTCACCTCTACACCATTTGACGGGGTAGATATCCGCGAAGTTGGTCTTTTAGAGCTATCCAAATCCAACGCCTCCGCGTCTGAATCACCTAGGGAGTCCCGGCTCATATTATCTCTGTTAAAGAAGCCCTTGGCGCTGAGGAGGGCATTTTCGAGCGCTTTTCCCGCACCACCGGCATCGCCAAAACCAGTGCGGTTAGCATCTCCGCCCAGGAAGTCATTTTCGATTTGGAACCATTTCTCGCTATTTAAAAACCCAGATCTATGGCGAAACATGTGACCAAAAGAAAGCCAATCCTTTTCAACTAAAACCATGAATCCCTCCATCGTTCTATAATATGGATCAAGGCATAATTGGCTTAACGCACTCAACTGGGAAGTCCTATCCCATCCATCCGAGCAGTGAATGAGCACGTGAGAATGCTGCAAGCCGACTTGTCGCGCAATTAAAGCCGCTCCGTCGAGTATCCCACTGATATGTTTAAGCCATCCACTCCTCGCAAGTTGATCTCGGCTTGGCCCGAATGACGTTACATCAGATTCTTTGAGCGCATCAATAACGCGATTCAGTGAGTCCCTCATAACGTGAATATTATCGATCCCCAGGTAAACCTTGGTCGCGAACTTGTAATTGTCCATATTTTCGGACCCTAGACCGACAGCCTGCATCGCGAATGCGTTCACGGTTGGACGCGCATCGACGATAAGATTGTGCTGCTGCGCTCCATAAATTTGGGGCTGGCTTGCGGCACCTTCCTCCCTTGCCGCAGATATCACCTCGTCTTCAAGCTCCTCAGCATTGGATAATTCAAAATCAGCCGGAACACTTGGCTGTTCTTCCTGGCTGGAATTTAGTGATTCAGCCTCCAAGGATGACGGAGGCGTATAGTTCGCAAGAGGTCTCTCCGGACGGGATGTCGAAAAAATAGCTGCTAGAAGTTTCTCGTCTTGTATACTTCTCTTCCCACGAACACCCACTAGCGGTTGAGAGGATCTGGTAATGGAACAACTGTTGACAGGATGGAGATAAGTAAGGACAGGTATCCGAGCCCTAGACCTATATCTCCCGGCATAGTTGAGCGTATTATCCGACATCATCGAAGGAACCGGGAGAAGAGAAGGATAGGTGGGTGAGAACTGCACACCAGATGTCAGTTTGTCTAATCCTATAGAGAAGAATCAGGATTTAGTGTTACCGAATAGTCCTGATTGATAGTGGATATTCTCCAGCCACATTTCGAATCTGGCTTTCCAACACCCAAGCGCAGCCATTCCTCCCGTGGATTGTAGATATTCCATCCGTTAAAACCCCGCTCCGGAGGTGGGGGCTGATAGGTGAACGCATAGAGCTTCTCGATCCTACCAAGCCTACATGTCCATGACTTTATACTCTCGTATGCATCCCTCGCTCTAGACTCGTTGGGAAAGGAGAAGCAGACAAATGTGAAATCACGGCATCGGAGGCGTATCGAGGAGGGTTGCCTCGAGGATGCGGCTGCCGGTCTGAACGTGCAGAAGGAAATGATCGGATATGTGATCCAGAGCTCTTTAGGTTTCGGGATCGTATTATCACCCTGCTGTTGGTCTGCACTTGTAGCAGTTGCTGGCGGGGTATGCGAAAATATGAGGTGGTGAGGTGTTAGATGCAGGGTGCCGAGGACTTGTTCCCCCCGCCTCAGAAGTGTCACATTATCCACCTTAAAGGACAGGCAAAATCGGAATGTCAGCGCTATCTGGGTGCTTTCGACGGGCTTCGAAGCAACTGTCCACCCCTACCTTTGCGATCCTCGTACGTTCCATCTTGCAAAGTCTATGTAAATCCGCGCGGTGAATTTTAAAGGAGTGGCATGATGAAGACGGGCTTGCTCCTATCGGTTTTTTATCCAGGTCGCAGCAGTTCGTGGAAGGTCATGAAGTGGACAGCAAAACTACAAAAAAAAGGAACTCAAAAGGGAACTCAAAAGGGAACTCAGAAGGACCTCGGGGAGGCTGCTAGGCAAATTATCGCCTCTCTTTGTGGACAGTGTGTTGGATCTTGTAGTGGTGAAGTTTTATTCTTTAGAGCTCTCTTGAGGTTGAGTTGGTGGTTCTTTCTAGCGTCACCCCTCCTACGTCAGACATTTGATTGCATATAAACTTTTCGGGCCACCAGCAAACTGCTGCATACCTCCACCGGCCTAGAAAAACAACATACATCATTACCCAATTTTACGCAGTGAAAAGCTGTGTTAAATATATTGGCAATAAAAAAGTTTTGATTGATGGGCCGGCGGGTATCGTCCCACACACTATTCATATAGCGGGGAAAATGGCAAGAAAAAAGGATGCTGGTTGGCCAGAAGCCCTCTTGATAATTCAGGCTCTGATTCCTTAACTATCCATGATATCCTGAAACCCAGCCTTCGTTCTTTCGTCCATGTTGCCGCCTTGTCGGCGAAAATCTCCCTTCTCCCTCCTTGTCAGCCAATATCCTCACTGCTTGCGGATTAACACTGTTGCTCCTGCATCTGGATCCAACCGGGGTAAAATCCATCCTAAGTCCTGGTATTGGCAAAATGTATCTCGCTTTGATTCGTCGTCAGCGAATTTTCTACGGAATCGAACCTTCGACTCCAAAACAGGATCAGCGTCTGGGGTTTTGAACGATTAGCATGGATGAATTAAACCTTGCAGCTGGTGACGGGAAAGGGTGCGGTAACTCCACTGTTGAATCTTCGCGAGGGACTCCTAACGCTGCGATGTCCTCGGCTTCCCATGAACTGACATATGGTCGCGGCCATATGATGTTCCTGCTGTAAATCGAGGGGAAAATTATGAAGTTGTTGCCTTGCTTGGACGATATAAACAGTACAGATTTGAGAGACATTTTGCTCGTTCTCTCCGACCTTTGTGCCTCTTCTAAAGCTCTATAGTCATCTGGATATCTGAGTATCAAACATTGATCTTGGCCCTGTAGAATGTTGGGTCAAGGCATAAAATGTGGATGCGAAAGGCAAGATGCCACCAAATTCGACCGTTGGTAGAAGCAGCAAATACGCATGCACATGTTCTGTACACTGTAATGGCCAAGGAACGCAAGATGCACTTTTGATGATAGCACCATTTGTGGGTTAGCCATTCGAATCAATGTCGAACTCTCTCATGTTGGAATACTGTTTGATCCGGTCAATTTCCTGTTCCCAACTGTCAGTGAATTCTAGTACTCGACGAGTTTTCTCTGTGATCCGTGTTCAGTTTGGCTTTCCCATTCTCCTCTAACGGTCCACGATATCTCAATGAAAATCAGGGGAAGTCTTTGTTTTCAGGACTTTCGATGATAGGGCAGCTTGGAAAATACAGCTTCCAGACCATTGACCGAAGAATGTGTCACGAGCCCCGATATGCCAAGAAGAACTAGAACGAAACAAAGATTTTAAAACCAGGTAAGGTGACATTGTCCTACATTTAAACTTTGACATTGAACTACAACAGGGTGTGCCCATCGGGGTATACATATGTTATAGCTCTCAAGGTCTTCTTAAAACAGCCAATTCCAACATCGGAATCCTGAGACATGTTGATTGGATGTTACTGACAATGACCATTATTGCAAGCAGCCCGGATTTCGGGCATTTGTTAAATCATTTTAGCCATGTCTGATCGAATCTCTTTGACTGACATGGTTTTTTCTTATATTTCCCAGTCCCTTGTGAACTTTAATTTTAACCCCTTGGACTAGCCTACCTAACTAGGCCCTACGTATCGATGAAGCAGCATTGGTACCGTGTTTTTAGATGGGCCTAAAACATGGTCACAGGCCAGAAAAGCACCGCCTTCTCAGTTCTATGCATATAGTATTTGTAGTTTTAAATAGAGTCGAAGTGCAGAGTTCCAATAAAATAAATCATGACCCCTCGCCTCTCACTTCATTTATATACTTTATTTTTAGTTTTATTTTATATTTCGTTTTTAAGAGGGGCTTATTATCCCTGGCATTTTATTTTTCAATCAACCCCCTTATGTGGGTGGATTTTAGATGTGATGGTGGGGTTTCCGAATCGACCTTGACATCAAACTTTAACATTGCGTTTTATTTAACTGGCCGATATCGCACTTCTAATTTAAACTTGACCCCGCAGCTTGAGCCGCAAACCCTTTCTACCGTTGTAGCCCTCCAGCTCTGAAAGTGCCCTTCAAGGGGCATAGAAGAAATAAAAGAAGATGTCAAATGTGAGTTGCGAAATGACAATGAAAGTTCAGAGATGCCCTTATCACTCCATGGACCATGGCCTGATGTTCGATTCCCAGGAGTGGGATAGATGCTAGTTGGCCTTCCACTGGCACCAGATCGTGAGAAAATAGTAGTAGATATTCTGCCAGCGCTTCCTCTCTGGACTTGTTAGCAGCTTTGAGCACAGAGTTGAAAAGGAAATCAGCTTATCAAAGTTGCGGTCCCTAGGTGAGAAGGATTCGGAATTTGCGCGTACACTGTCACCTGCTTTCGGGCGATGACCTCTTCGCCACCGCGCATTCTATCTGAAGTGGCCTCTATATCTGATCCCCATCCTTGTGTGTGCTCATGAGGGATCTGGCCCCCTGCCATATCTCTGCTGCGGTTGCTCCATTCCCTATTCTCCTTCTGCGAAAGACAGGCCACTTAACGTCACATAGCGTCCCTTGCAGAAGCGCGGGACATACCCGTTACAGGAGTACTAGATAGCAGGTATTCCCGGCTTGACATGTTGTCCTTAGCAAAACCCTCCCAAGGCTCTGGTATCACCTGGGTCATCGTTTCCGCCTCCTTGATCTCCGCATCTGGGTTTTAGTCAACTAGGATTGATCTTACTGACTCAGTTAAGCTTAGATATAGTGCGGGATGCGTAGTCAAGCAAAGATTCTAATAGGGTTTAAGTTTCCTTGTAATTAAACTCATAGTTTATGAGGAATCGTCAAGATTATTATAGCATGGCGAGGATAAAGGTGATCTTCTATTGTTGAGAGGTTTCCTGCTGCACAAAGGCATAGGTTGCTAATATTTTGCACAGCACATATCACTCCCGTCTCTTGTTGAAGTATGAAACTTGAAACAATGGCATGTGGGATTTTTATCACTGCATCAAGGATCAATACTTAAGGTGAGCGACATGTGAGATAAGCCTTATATATCAAGTCCATGACCGAGGGCGGCATCCCGTGTTAAGTTAAAAGGTAGAATTGGCCTCGCCCAGGCTTGATGCCGGACTTCCAACTTCTCGCTTTGGAATACTTTTTCTTTTTCTTTTCTTTTTCTTACTCTCCTTGGATAAGCTTATTTACTGGGTCAATGCTTGATAGGGTGGCAATGGCTAAAAGTGACCGATGTGAAGAGATGGTAATACGAGGGAAGAAGCGACGGGGGTGGAACTTCACCAAGGTATGGAAGGAAGGGCCAAAGCTCATCAATCCCTCTTAAGGGCTCCAAGATAACCAAGGGAGTTAAAGCAAGAATAAGAGATGGATAGCGGGTAAGGAGCTGGCAAGCAACCACAAAGAAGCCGCGGAGGGTTCAATTCCCCGCCATCCAGTCCTGACGAACATGTTTTTCGTCTTCTCCTGATTAAAAACAACAACTAAAGTCGCAATTGATGGGCGTTCTCCATCCTTAAATATGGTCCATTATTTTAGAACTATAGCCATCCTATCCTCAAGCTCCCTTTACTATATACATACCTTCACCTAATAAGTCGTGGCTGCATGTCATAAGCATAATAATTAGAAAAGCATGTTTGAAACGGAAGACAAGATCGGCATTTGAAAGAAGAGTTGGAGCTCTGATCAACAGCGACATCGGGTTGTGTAAAGCGGGTAATTTAGCGAGGCCGGGCTTTTAACGGCCAGATGATTCTTCCGGCTTTATAGCCATGGGTTTCTGCCAATTCCACTCGTACAAGTTATCGATTCTTAAACGAGTGGCGTGTTGTTCGGAATTAATTCATGGGGTAGCATCGTTCTTCGAGCCGAAAGCTGGAACCGTTAGCTGCTCTCGTGTTCGAATTCCCACGGGGCGACCACCGCACCCACACTGCCTAGAACAGAACCCTATTGACGGGGATGTCGGTCTACCTGCCGACTGATGCCTGGGGAAAGGTTTGAAATTTGAGGGTGTTGAGTGCGAACAGGCCAGTTACGCCAGTCCCCAGATTCCTGGCCAAGGCCAAGAACCGCAAGGAGATCATCACATGACCCCTTGGCAAGCGCGCCTCCAACGGCGCTTACTGATCATTGCTCATGATAGTTAACTAGTTAACTAACTTAGTTTGTTCAACAAAGTCAGTTTGGTTGAAAGAGGATATTCTTGGTGCATCTGGGCATGTATGAGTTTCTGAGTTCGAACAAGTTAGCAACCTCGGACACTCAGCGCACTTTCTGGCTGGCGGCAAAAAGTTCCAAAATGGACATCCTTCCTGACAGTATTTGAACCTTGTAGCCCTGATTCAACGCAAAGCCAGGACGTGGAGAGAGCAAAAATAA
Organism: Histoplasma capsulatum G186AR; assembly: GCF_000150115.1. Lineage (NCBI taxonomy): Eukaryota > Fungi > Ascomycota > Eurotiomycetes > Onygenales > Ajellomycetaceae > Histoplasma > Histoplasma capsulatum. The sequence goes on along the minus strand of NW_025544810.1, from coordinate 891,348 downwards.
AAATGGTTTGCCGCCTTGATCGAGTTACCACGGTAGGGTTTGTCGAAAAGGTCATCTCAGCGTTAACCGCCCGCTCTCCACATGCTATGATAAAGTTCTATCGAGCCAAACCCCGCCGTTTCATGGCTCAAACCAGATGACGACCGTGGCGTCCTGCTTGTTGAAAAGACAGACAGTTGGAGCTTCTCCACTCAATCGAAAAAAACCTTGCAAAATGATATCGGGCATCTCGATGATCGCAAATCATGCGTGCAGAAGAACACACACTGAGTGTGATGCTATCACCCAGCCAGATCCATACGATTTATACAAGTGCTCGGGCAGCGTCTGCCCTCTCCATCACTTCTTCATTCTTTGTCATTACCAGTTTTCTGTGGAATAGGCTATTTCAAACACCGGTCAACAGACTCATGTTCTATGCTACGTGGGGCAATGTCCTTGCGAATGTTGCTACCATGATTGGGGGGGATGGGATCAGTCGAGGTCCCAAAAGTAGCCTCTGTATTTGCCAGGCATTTCTTGCGCAATGGTGTGTTTCCAAACCATTTCCATTTTTGAGTCTCCAGTTGATAAAAGAAGGGATATGAGCTTACACTGACATTACGTGATATTAGGTTCCTGCCAACAAATGCTTTCTGGATCTTTTGCATGTCCATCAATGTCTACCTAACATCATCCCACAGATACAGGCCGGCTGAACTAAAAGAGCTAGAATGGCGATATTTGATCTTGTGTTATGTACTCCCGTTCTTGCCCGCATTTGCCTTTCTATTCGTAAATACGAATGAAAATGGTCATATATATGGAAATACTCCCGTGAGTAAAGCGCGTGGCTGGTCTTGTGCTGTTGTTCCCCGATGATTGACTGATTGATTTTGCAGTTATGGTGCTGGATTAGACCACAGTGGCAACCTATTCGCTTGGCTTTCTTTTATGGGCCAGTCTGGCTCACAGTGATTATCACGATTTCGATCCTTCTGTATCAGGGTATTGATATCAATACAAAGCGAAAGAAGATCATGGAACTCTCTATGGATAATGTCGATGATATCCCAGACAAAGGTCACCAGCGTTGTCCCTGTGAGGCAGCTGTTATTGTGCCGAGGTCCCTTCAATCACCAAACGTAGCTGCCGAGGCGCTGAACAATGAGCATGGAAATCCTGCGACTTCTGGATTCCCAGCATCTTCTGAAGACGCTCAACATTTTAGAGAAGGAGGTATTTTTGACAGCGAAAGGGGATCCTCGAGGACAAATCTGGCAATGGCTAGTGAAACACCAAACAGGATACCAGATAGTGCGGGACTTGGCATTAATCACGAACAACCTCAAGATGAGTCGAGAGAAAACATGCAACAACATGCAACACCAGTAGAAAATGGAACCATCGACTTTGAAGCAAACGATATCGGGATTGAAGACCTTGAAAATCCTAACTCACGAAACAGCAGTTTGCCCACGAGCATCCCTTTAAGGACATACGGTGTGTCTTTGAAACGAAACCCTACTTCAGATTTTAACCACAACCGAAGTCGGAGCACCAGCCACTCCCTCTTACCAAGTTCCCAAACCGTTGAAAGACATCAAGCAACCTTCTTGTACATGAAACGAGTCTCATTGTTTTTCCTTTCATTACTCCTGACTTGGGTTCGTTACAAACCAACATAAATTCATCTCCCCTTGGTTTTTTTTTTTTGGCAATTGTCATAGTTTCATCCCCTCAACTTTTTTGGATGGAATGCTGACATAGGAGAATTACCATCCTTAAGACCCCGTCCACCATCAACCGCATCCATTACATTTCTAGTCCGGACAAACCAATGTTTGGTTTGAGTCTTTTGGCTGCAGTTGTTCTTTCACTGCAGGGCTTCTGGAACTTATTAGTGTATGTAAGCACGTCCTTCGACGCTGTCAAAGCACTCTACGCAGCGTGCCGTGTAAAATGCTGCCGGTACCCGGAGGGGTGACGTTATTCCTGCGAAAAAAAAAGTGTGTCGCTTGAGCATCTACTTGACATCATACGGATCGAGCAATTATAGCTGGTACATACTACGAAATCTTAGGCCAGGAGAAGTTTTTGGTAAACCCATTCATTGGGTAAACCCGACGTTAGCATATGGCGGGCTTTTGGGTTATGCTATGGCGGAGTGAACCGATCAGTGCATCTATTTAATAGTATCCGTCGGATGTTTTTTTTTTTTTTTTTTCATTCGCGCTGTTACAAGACACTCCCTAGCGTCTTCGGAAATCGTTGGTCTTGATGGGAGAGGAGCTCCCAACCCTCTGCTAAGACCGTAGCTCCACGGTGCGGGTCTCTAACGTTAGCGTGACGGGTTGATCTTGATCGAGTTTATCCAACCGCATGGATGCTGTCTATCGGGTTTTGGAAGATTGACCGGTTGCTCCGAATGATGGTTTGCCGCGGCATATATTTTCCATATTGCAGCGGTTTGGTGAGGTTTTAGTTATTAACGGAGGTCTTTTCCATCCTTCTCGCTCAACTTGATCGTGCCATGTTCAAAGCAACTTGGAAGGAGGGTGGCATATCGCATTACCTCTGGCAGACCTTGCGCGAGGAAGCACTGAATGATCGGAATCATTACTCTTGGGACACAAGAGGATATACCGAGCGTCCATAGATTCAAATCCTATCTTTGTCACAGGCGATGGCCCTAGTGGATGTGTCCGGTGGGAATAGAGAAGATATATGATTGAGAGGATTAGGAAGTGCCATGTATCTTCTATCTATTCTTTGTGTTCTTTAACTGTTCCATCTACTATAACTGGGTTTTGTTTTGAGACCTATTTGAGAAAACATAAAATGTGGGACTGCCTTATTGAGATATGAGGTTTATTTATTTATTTATTTTGTATTATAACTGCAGAGGAAGTATCATGAGACCTACTTGTATATAGCCAAGGAGAACCTAAACATGAACATGAATAAGAATAGGAGTAGTAACAAGCAATATTTAGAAATGGGGCTTTAATTCCTGTTGCCCTTTGCGAAACTGCAAAGCTAATTCCTCCTTTTGTATGTGTACAATTCGCAGCCTAAACAGCTCCAGCGACCCACCTAGCCTAAATAACCAAGGACCACAAGGAGCACACAACGAAAATAAATAACAAGCAAAATTAGAAAAATGCAATATGGTCTTTCGTAGGCTAGGTAAAAAGAATAAAAATGTACCTCCACAAGGGAGAAATGAGATATTGAAGATCGCTCCAGCATCACACCGGTTTACTCCGAACCATTCCGAACCTTGCGATTAAACCTATCCTCAGACTCCCCTTCTGAACCATTTTCCATCCATTCATTAAACCGGTCCTCCGGATCAAGGTTGGCGTATGGCCTGTAATCCTCTCCAACGGAAGTGGTGACGTCTGCCAACTCATCCCCGGCTGCAACCCGCTCCTTATAATTCGCCGCAGCCGCGCTCTGCTCAAACGCCATCTCGCAAGCGCGGGTATAAAATAGTTTGAACGCAGCCTGAAGTGACCCCTTAGACTTATCCTTCGCAACAGCGGACGAAAGATGGGTGTTTGGTTGGCACAGCGTCGGGCGAAGTTCGTTGTCATCCCGCCCCAGAGAAATCGACATGTCGATCATGTGTTCTGGCAGCGCAGGGCCCATGTGAACGTGTGAGTAGCAGAGCTCTAGGTCCTTGTAGTTGAAGCGCGATATTTGAGCCGATCTGAGGTAACGGATGGGAGGAAGCATGTACGTTCCCGTTACGAAGTCTGTTTCTCCTTCCCCGCTTCCTTGCGAATCCGCTGTTGTTGCGGCGGAGGACTGTTGTTGAATGACCAGCTTGCGTGGGATGGTCAGTTCACAAGAAATGGGTATACGAGGTTGCTTGTATGCATCTTCCCAGACCAGATTTCCAATGACTTCAGAAATGCTGGAGATATCGGCCCTTTGCTTCTCGGATTGAGATAAGGTAGATAGCTTGCGGCCTTGAAGGAGGTCATAGTGTGTGAATTTCTTAAAACGGAGGTCTAGTGACGTCTCAGGAAGTAATACGTCCATACTCACTCTATGGACAACGGCAGCAGCTTTTCGTAGAATTGGTAAAAGGAATTGACGCCCACGGATGAACTGTGACACGATGTCGAGCTCTAATTCTATAGGTGGGAGGCGGGTCTTGTTATCAGCTGAAGGTGTTAGGCGAATTCGGTGAAAGCTACCGTTTCCCACATTGGGTAACAGAGGAAGGCCCTGGAGGAAGGACACAGGATTGGAGATATTCGTGGCAAAAGCGCGAGGGATTGTAGAACTGAAGGATTTAAACTTCATTTTTCCGGGTTTCATTGATTGTTGGTGCGCAAACAGTGATTTTCCAAGGGAAGCAACAATGACCTCGCGAATGTGAGGTTGGCCAGGGCTGCGCCAAGTGGGTGAAGCTGGCAGTTTAAAAAGGCTATTGCATACTTTCTCGAAAGCAGATCCACGACTTTTCCGGATGAGAGCTGGTGGTGGTTCCGATTGAGTTCCACTGGGAGTTTTTGCCTCGGAAAGCGGCTTCATCCATCTCAGCCATCGTCTCTGGCGGTCAGCCCATGGCAAAAACTCCTGGTAGGAAACGGAGTACAAAACCGCTGATTCAGTGTCTGGAAAATATGTGCAAAAGCGGGTTTGGTCCTCTTCCGTCATTGATATTGCGGCTTTAATATTCCGGTACGCCTCGTCCGCCTCTTTCTCCATCTCCGAAACGAAATATATCTTAATCTGCTTTGTTCCTTGGTCTTTACAGCAAAATACATTGAGCGACTTTTGCATGGAGCGGAAAAATCGCTCCTCAAATCTTCTATTCTTTCCATGGAATACGAAACCTCTGTTGGGGAGGTCTACTGTTCTGGACATTATCCGAGGAAAAAACCCCACCACACCCTGTCGAACAAGTTCGCAGGAGCTTTCATTTGCGGTGATTCTCACAAGATTTAAAGATCGTGAAACATCTATTTTGGCGGCATAGGTGATTGCAAGGTCTTTGAGAGGACTGATATCAGGCAATAGAAGCATGAAAATCTCATGGGGGGCCAGATGAATGTCCAATTGACCGATCTCACCCGAAACAGATAGCTGCCAGCAATCTCGCAATACCATCTCTGCTAATGCAATCTTGCCGGCCATATTCCCAAGACTCCCGATCCTGGATGCCGTTTGTTTTTGGGCTTCAGGGTCCATTTCCAGAAAAAGTGACGTTCCGGGCCTCCATCCTGAATGAGGTCCCGTCAAGCCGTCGTTTTGGTCAGAGGAACTCAAAGGTGGTTCGAATTGTTTGTGGTAATCGGTTAGCTGATTAGCCGTAAACCCGTTTTCTAATATCGTCCGAAGTTTACGCCATTCATTCCGGTCCAGCTTGTCTCCAGGCTCGTGATTCCCACGGATCGTGTCAATATTTTCGATCACCTCCTTGGCGTCTCCCAATTGTAATCTTGACTTATCGACTTCTTTCAGGAGCTCAGACGGATTGTCCCAAGGAGCGTCGCCATCAGTCTCCTTCTCTAGTATCCTTGAAAATTTGCGAGCGGTCATTTGATTTGGTCGACTCGCTCTCTCCTTGAGTATCACCACCTCACCGACCTCCCCCAGCGTCTGCACATCCAAACGCGCAACATGTCTTTGGTAGCGCGACTTTTTGACACCCAATACCGGGTATAGTTTAGGGTCCTTTTCGCCAGGTTGACTCGGGGGTGCTGTGCTATTATATCGGTTTTGGCGGAGGTCAAATACACGGGAGAGGAGGCAAGTCGTCAGGGCTTTTGGAGAACGGGGAGTACAAAATTGGCATCGAAGACAGGCCGCCGCATTTTGTGACGACGCCTTAAACATCTGTAATGAGGGGACGATAGGACGAATGGCCCTGTGTTTCCGTTCACGTCATCCTGAAAAGTTGGCAAGCTTCCATCTGATGGAAGCTATAAACTTTTTTTTTATCGAGATGAATAAATATCACGTGATTTTGGGCGATTACCTCAAGGCCAGTAGCGCCAACAATTACTCTGTGTTGATGAATACCAAGGGAGATGTCCAGCCCTTAAACTAGTAGTAAATCTTGTGTGGCATGCCAAAGAGTATGCGTAGTGTATGTAAATGGACATACCATATAAATTTTAGCTTGCGTCGGGATGTGCATATCTGTATCATCAAAACAAAACCAACACAAACACCTGCAAGACTGGGCAAGTACTGGTAATTATGAAAATACACCGATTGCTAAATGTGACTGAGAACTAGTTATGTGGTTGGTCTGGATTAGGAATATTTCAAATCAAGCAAAAGGGCGACGCGAAGTCAGATAACTCATGATGAACATTTACAACGACCAAATTCGTGAGAACGTGCCAGAAGTTGTTAAATATTGACATGAATTACCATTTGTTCGAGGTCCAAGCTCAGTATATGAAAGTCCAGTAAAAGTGAGCTGTTGTTGTAGACCATATTCAGGCCACAAAAGTGGTGCTGGTTAGTGACCTATATATCAAGGTCAGCAACATATCAAGAACTTGCTGTTCATGAAGGTCATTCGTGCCTTTAGTACTATATTATAAATTCACATGGGAAGAGCTTTAGAGATCCGTTCGGCACTTGGCCCAGACCCTATCAATATTGTCCACTTATACACATTCCTGCCATAAAAGACATATTCCGGGGGATGCTGAAGAGACAAATCACTGAGGGGAAAAAATTTCCCAGCTCCTCAGATCTTCACGAAGGTCGAACTCAGAAACTTCCCTGGTTTTCCTCGTTCTTTCTCGGATCCCGTATCCGGAATGTTCCAGGTTTTCTTTATTTTTGCTGAGGCCTCTTTGATGCCTTCCATAGGATAATTTAGACCTCCCATCATCCGTGCCGTCACGAATTGTCCGTCGGGAGTCGGCATCACTAAAGGACCTCCTGTCTTCATTATCATCGTCTAGTCTTAAACTGGGGCCACCTGTTTCCCAGCCGTCACCTCCTGCGAAAATATCTTCGATCAAACGATCAGGAGAGAGTTCACCAGCTCGACACGCCCAAGAGGCAGCTAGTGAACGGCGGTACATGTCCTGCAGGTCGCCAGCTTCTCGGCTCCAGCTATTAATTGAGGGAATACTGGACGAGTTTTGCAAGTCGCCCTGTTCCGCGGATATAAAACCTCCAATCCCACCAAATACCATGGCAGTTTTGAGAGGGGGTCTATAAATAGTCAATTCGGCGATGTTGTCGAATAGGTGTTTTCAGACACTTACGTGATAAAGTTGGTATCTCCCTCGACCTGATGCATCACAATCCCAACCTTCAAGGTGCCGTTGATTTTGCTGTCCTGCATCAAATACCGCCTAGTGACTCCTTCGCCATCCTCATTCTTCTCTACATACTCCGCAAGATTCAGTCGAACATTTCCTAGAAGATGCTTATCCCCGCGACCACCGGTGTTAAACTCTTGAAAAATCTCGAAATGGATTTGGCATTCCTGGAGCATCTGATTTCGGTCCACAGTAAGTCTGACGGGAAGAACTTTCTCGTAGTCCCATGAAGCTCGATGGTCCTGGATGACGGCTTTATCCGTCTGTCCACGATGCTCAGCTGAAGTAGACGAAGGGAGGTGCCATTTCGCGTAAGACAACCCAACAACAAGCGGGATGTTATTCAAGTCAATTATCTTGATAAATAAGTTATTCTAGTCCATGTATAGCGGGGTGATAAGGATTTCAAAGCATACCCGCAATTTAAATTCGAACTTAGGCTGCAGGGTGGTTAAACTGAGGTGAGCGTGTGTTCATTAGTTCAAGGGGAGGAGAGATATCATTACCCGCCTGTTTTTGGGGACTGTGAGAGTGCCGGTTAGCGTTTTGGCCGAGTACACCATGTATTCCCAGGGTTTCACCTTGGCTCATTGCTGTGCAGGACAAGGAGAAATTGAAATAGCTCACCAAAGGCCTGCATTGTGGAGGTGTGTGCAGCCTGTCCAATTTGGGTGGTGTATTTCACATAGCAGATCTGTCGGGTGATTGCTTCCCTATAATTTCCATGGATTTGTATATACGCCGTCCTCAGTATTCCACAGACATAAACAACAGAGAATGTTTGCTTTGATCTAACTATTACAATTGGTTGGATGAAACAATGTATTTTTACCTCTGGGTTCTTGTCAAGCTTATATCTATCATCACGTGCCTGTTTAGTTTATCTGGATCCATGGTTGGTGTTGAATTTTGAATTTGCCAGAACTATTTGCTGATTCATGGCAAATCACTATTTCTGTTATTGTATCTACTGCAGAAAACCTTTGAGATAACATACAGAGCTATCCAGTGCAGTGCATCGTGTTCCTACCGGGCAAAATCACGGGGGGAGGGTTTTTTTCGAACCTTATCACGTCGCGACAATGAGCCGGCTACCACCATCACCACCCCCAGAGCCTGCGTTGCCTGAAGGACAGTCAAGTCACTCGTCAGAGCCTGTCCCTCTTGATGCGGAAATACGCACGACGCCAATTCACCATCTTTTACCAGAGATTCGCGTCCCGTCTGATGCTCTACCGGCACATCGTTACCACCCAATCACCTGCACTCCGCTTGACGCTGTCGAGTACCGCGCCCAGCTACAGTCATTGCGAAAGGAATATTCAACTTCAGTCGCTGCTGTCAAGGGCCAGGAGGAAATGGCGAGGGAGATAAGAAGACGGATGAAGGAAGCAGAGGAGAAGAGAGAAAATTTGCACAAGCTCATGAAGCGGAAGACAGAAGAGAGAGAGACCGAGCGGAGGGTTTTCCAGAAGATTAAGAGGGAAAGAGAGGGCAAAGCTTAGCTCTTCTTCTCGACCTTGTTGAGACAGAAATGGATGGGGTGGGTATCTTGCACGTCATCCTCAAAATGCACCAATTTGGTGCAGTCGTATATTTGCGGCACATCCTTTTGACGGCTGCGAAGAATACATCTCTGAACTACTCATCTTCCCGATCTACAAAATTGGACTATAAGATATTTTCGAGGCACTCTTGCTTACGGGCTGTTGGGAAATAACTCAATACCAGTTACGAAAGGGCCTTGTGTTAACTGGAAACCTACGAATGTTAATGATTTTTGCAGAAGCCGCAGATGACAAAAGAATGTTGTTAGAGGAGGAAAGACGTATTATGACGATCGGGGGAACGGGTCATAGCAGAATATCGGGTAGACGGGTTGCCAAATGTATATGTGCGACAGGTCGACCTTCCGGGATTGGGAATGGATTTCCTTTAAAAATCAAGATCCATCAAGACACAGGTTCATTTCTTTGAATATCTGCTCGATGACCTAACTACATTGGACATGTCGCCATGCACAAGCTACTCGTGGATATTATCATACGACAGTGGTAGCGATAGATATATGAGTTATCTAGATACCGTTCGCTCAACCTCATCCCGAACCTGTGGAGAAAAATGCTAGAAATATCAAACTACCTGGAGTTATTCGTTGATGCTGTCACCTTTCGGGCACCTCAGAACTGGTGCTTGGGCTCCGTGATCTCTCTCCTGGTTCTGTGGCCATCCTTATCTCGTCACTCGTCAATTCCAGTCAACGACAGGCTTAAGACCCAAGCGGTTCGAGCAGAACATCTACAATATCAACTATTTCAAGATATCATCGCTCAGGATCCTTGGTGCTCATTTGCGATGGTCCACGTACCTTGCTGCCTTCTTGATCAAATTCTTGGTCATATCAACGAAATCACGCGAAAAAAGTTTGCTTCCGTTGTCGGGGAGGCTTCTGGTATTTTTCAAGAACTCAGGAGTGATGGCTGACCCAGTGGCCATGAGCAGGTTCTTCGTAACCTTCGTTGATTTGCCGTCTAGGAGGTCGTTAACATGGCGGACCACGGATTGTACTTGTCTAAGAAACTCGCCGTTTGAGAATTTCATCGATGTTTCGAAGTGTTACCCCGATATGATATTCACCCCCTAGCACCTGTTCTAAAGCAGGAGCAGGAACGAAAGGAAGGAAGGAGATGAGAAGGAATGATTGTATGTTGTTTTCCTTTGTTGGACGTTTTAAGTCGAGATTTTATTTGTTTGTTTTGCGAGGCTGGGTAGCAATGACACGAACTGAGAATATGGTCGTTCGCGTCCTTTGGCCTGGAGATTGGACTTGGCTTGAATTCTGAAATTCCTGGCTCGAAGGAGCTTTTGCCGGATATATCTGTTATAGATACATACCAACGATAGCCCATCAAATCTAAGGAGAACGTTTGGGATGTGAGTGGTATCATGGTGTTCCCAGCAGATTTACCTGGGGACTTTTAGAGTTATTCGAATAATACCTAGGAGTCAATCTCTCAATTGACAACGCGAAATGGTGAACGGCTTCAAAAGTTCTGAGCGATAAGAATCCCGCAGGCCATTTCGGCATGATAATGCTTGTTTTCTCAGATATGTTGCATGCCTGGAGACCTTATCCCAGGTCTTCTCAAGAAGCTTTTTAACGTCCTGGCCCTTGCCGCTGACCCATAATTGAGAAATCCTGTCGAACTTCGCAACTCCGAGACTGTTTCAAGCAGGGAAATTTGCATGCCCATGGAGCTGTCTACCGCTTATTTCGACTATCCTAGCAGCGCTCCGATATCTTGTTTACTGAGTTCGAAACCGGACTCCAAGGACTCTCGTAATATCACCAGAAGGCTAAAAAAGATGGAGATAGTGCGGGAATTTGCTCATAGTTAATCCTCTCGCCAATAATGCAACGTTCATGTGAGCTCGGTCAGCTAAGTCTATATGGATCAGCAACTAGTATATTTGGTGTGATTACCCAGGTGGAATGAGCGAAAAACCTGGGTGAGAAGAACAACACACCCATGGCGATCATCATCGGGCGTGCAATCCGCATTTTATTCCTCCTACTCCGCGTTGAGCGAAACTTTGTGGAACCTTCATCTATGGGTTTAAAAGAGGAGAATTAAATATGCTGGGAATCTTGCTGGGGAAGTGTGACATTCCAGAACTCGGCAAAAGACGTCTAAGGACGATACCTATCAGGACAAAACATATATAGATTTGAATTTTTTTTCCATACATTCATTCAACCTACTCCGTCTTGTTGAATTCATAGCTCACAGCTCTCCAAGAAGCATCCCCATATCCCACAACATCAAATTTCTGACTCCAAAAGGATATATAACTTGAATAACCTCCACAGTATCCAAAAAACCAAGGTAGGCTGCAAATCTCGACTAGCGAATATATCATCGACACTTGATCAACTGCGGAGGGCAACTGTTCGCACTCGTATAACAAGGGCGCTTCCCGAGGGAGATTCGGCTTTTCTGTTGTATCTTTATCAACGTGAGTAAGGACCAGCAACAACGATCTCGAATGATGAATTTTGTTTGTAATATTATTCATCAATCGTTGGGTAGTTAATAGTCACTAATGATCGAGAAATCCTTTTTACCCAAATTACTAAAATTAATTCTAGTTGAGCGGCGTAAGAAAAAAAACCTTTCGATATGTTAACCACCATCAGGAATACGGGGGTGTCTGGCTTGGAAGCCCATGGAAGGCTGAGATCGATTCAAATCGATTTCAATCCTGAAAGCGACATGACGCTGGTTATGCCTATTCTCTGCACTGGCTGGCTGGTTTTTGGCGCTCTTGGAGTCCTGGGCGAAAGGTGTCCGACACTTGGTCCCCTCATGCATATCGACGTAAAGGAACAGCTTCAGTTTCACTTCAATTGTTTCCGCTATGGCATTCAGCCTGCTAATTCCCATTCCCGCGACAGGGTTGCCTCTCCGCGTTTTGTCAATCGCGCGAGGATGTAATAACCTACATCCATCCGGATCGCACGGCAGGTGCTAATCATCAGGCTGCAGGACATTAATAGTTAGAAGGACCGATATTGCATAAATTCAACCGATCACGGACCTCGCAAGGCTGATTTACCTACTTGCCCCCATCTCTTCGGCGTCTGTTACCCTTGGCCACTTGCGATAAATCGGGGATAGGGCTGAACAAACGTTGAAAGAGAGCAAAAAACCCATACTGCCACCCTGATTTCGCTCTAGTAAATTGACCAACCCATGGGAGAGTATGGCGCCATTTTTTACAGCCTCGCAGCAGCCATATACATAAAATGCAAGCGAATGTTATAGTAAGTATGAGATCAGCTGAAAATACCAGATGCATTGCGTTGGGGTGTCCTCGGCCTTTCTTTCTTCTCCCATGATCGAAAAAACCGAATTTGTCACAGCTACTCCATCTCCCTGTAGAAAGACAGGAGTTGCCCTAAGGCATAGCATGGTGCCATCAAATTTTCGCAAAATCAAGCACATGTATGAGGAGTCTGTTACAGTGTCAAGCTTACGCCGCGCCTGCACATCGAAGAAAGGAAGGTCATAGCCACTGCATCGAGAGTCACCCGCCGCTCATTCACAGGTTCTCTCACATTTATCTGCCATACAGATATCGGGTTCCTTTTGCAAAAGCACAATATTTGATTCCCCTATTTCGTGCGCATGCGCACTAGCATATCATACGAATGCAAGGAGTGATAGAAAATAGTATGCAAAAGTCGCCCTGCATCAAACCAGAGAGAAGCTTCCCCGTGAAAGCGTAACAACAGGTGGCAGGTCCTTCACGTAAATATGAAAAAGCGGAACAATACCTTCCCAAACATAGACTTGGAATCCGCACACCACATATTTGCAACTCGCTTGAAAGCATTGGAGGAATTTTGAAACAAGAATTCTCGTGGGCTGGGATGGGACATCGCAAAGAAACGACAAAGATGTCCCTCTCCCATCACCCACATCACAAAACTTGAAACTCAACGGTGAAACCCCCCGAGTCCTGAAATAAACTGTACGCGTAGGTAGCATCGTGGGAAAATCGCGTCGGAAGGGCCCTTGTGCATCTCTCGCAGTTTTGAAGACAGGCAACAATTGATTCCATTCTGACCTGGTGCTCGCCCCCAAAGTTCACGGAGACATGTCAGCGATGAGATGACATCTGCGTCATGCGAAAGGCAAGCTCGGAAACTTAAGAAGCCTAAGAGACCGTCACGCGCTCTCGTGTATCATTGAAAACTCGCTCGGATGCCGCACAGGTCGCGTCAAGCACGCAAAAAAAAAAAAAAAAAAGAGCGGGGTGGAGGGGGGGAAAGGGTTGTTGAAACTGCTAAAGCCGCTGTCCGCGGGTGTAAGTTTGATAAACTAACCAGGAAACTATGTCAGCACTTATTCTTACGTTGCCATGCAAGAGACATCTACAGTGGGCTGCTGGGCTGCTACATATTTCTGTGCATCTTCTTTTCTCCCCTTGGCGATGAGGGTTTCATGAAAGTCGGAATCATTTTCATGGGCTATTTCTTAAAATGAAAGTGTGGCGAGAATATCACGTTCATCTTCTGTGCCCTTGTGATATATATTTTGGTCATTTCTTCAATCTACTGAACAATGAACGGACCTGACTGCCTTTTCCTAAGGCCAGCAAGGCCCCCCCAAAAAAGACACGATCTAACGAAGGTAGTTCGCAGACAAGCGCAAGCATGGAAAATTCGCTCTAAGGAGAGGCGGTGAAAGCTCCTGGGAAAATTGGAAGAAGTGGTCACTTGGGGAGGGCGGTTGTATTTGGCAGATGTATCTGCGTATGCTATGGGAAAGTCAAAGTTAATGGGCAATATCGCCAGGGCAATTGATTTGGTGGTGGAGATGTGAATTTCGACGAAAGCAGCTCTGAAGTCTATCTCTGATGGCCCAACCCCCCTCCACCGCTGAGGGAATAAGTGATCTCCGGGTCGGCGGTGAAGGTGGGCCCGTCAAGAAGAAAATCGACATATGGATGATAAAAATGCGAACTTGAAAATCGTCTCCCTCAGGGCCCATAATTCTCTGATCATCGGGCTGTCAAAATTATAGTGTTCTCCAGTAGGTGACGTCGTGGCGGGGGCTCAGATTCAGCTGGGCTGGGTGATGTCTTGCTGCATGCACGGGGATAGCGCCCGGCCAAGCAGTACGCTGGACAGGGCGGCGATGAAACAAAACACGGGCTCTGATGAAACTGCAGATTTATTCATGACTCACGTAATGTGCATGCATCAATTTTTTTTTTGGGAGGGTTCTCATCCGTGGGCGACGCTGGAAAGAAAAGATGTTACTGCTGCGGTTTCAGAACGCCTGTCTGCAGTCAAAACTACTGGTCCAAATGCACAGCGATCCCGCGTCCGTTGGGTTTTTCAGCTTGGATGTCCAAGTAGTTCAGAGCCAGCATGGCGTCATGGGGCGTTGAGGTTTCGCCCGGACGCGCGACGATGGGGATGGCGAAATGTCGCGTCTCTTGGAGGGAGTTTTTGATGCAAAAATTGACGGGAAGAGGTATGTTCTGTGGCCCAGGGCAGGCCAAGAGGGGACACATGGATGGAATTCAGGCTGCATTTTCATTTTGCCTCTGCTGCCAGAGAGTAGAATGCTTCTTCATATTCAGTATTACTGTTTAGAACAGGTTCATACAGCGTGAAATTTTCGAAATATTTATGCATGTCACCCGGGCTAAAGAGGCTTGAGTCGCTGCCTTATGCAGCGTTGACTTAGGAGCACAGCCACGGAGTGAGGCACAGTCAGGATTATCGTATTGCCGAGGGAGTCTGGCGTGATCAGTATCAACATGATTTGCCAGAAACAGCATGACAGATGACAGGACCAGCTTTGCCTCATGATATGAAATATTTAGGGTGTCATCTGCCGGTGAGAGTTGAGATGACGTCTATTTGTGACCCGCCAGCTTTCCTCCAGCTCCGCACAGAGCCGGTTGAAAGCGACCTTTGCGAGCTGGACAATAAGCTTCATGCTGTGGAAGCTGCCTCTCCCAGCGCGTGTGCTGCAGCATCTGGTCGCTTGGCCCTACAAAGCTCTTGTTCGAATCGGACAGCGAATGGCCAGTAGAAACAGCCCATTTTTGAGCTTGACGAGCGCAGGTGGAAATGCCAGAGCTTGTTGCAGCCGACGGCACTGCTGACCCCCTAACTTCACAGGACTAGCTAGTAATAATTACACACAGCTTCTGTGCCGCTGAATGGAGCCCTGGAGATCGCTGGAGATCACGGGGCATCTCAGCCTTGGAACGCTGATGACTGTGGACAGGTATTGTCACCTGATTCTGAAACAGTGCCCGGGTGAGTGAGAATTACAGTTGGTGGTGAGTGATTGAACATCGAAGTCAAGACCAAGCCCAGAATGTCGGGACGACCACAAAAGGAAATATGACTCGTACAAAGCACAAACTACCGCTCCATAATGAAAGCAAGGGAACATTCCCTCGCCATATCAACGCTTTATTGAAAAACACCCTGCAGCTCTCGGGGAGCTTATCCTTGTGCACAAAGGGCCCGGGACGTTGTGTTGAAAATGATGTGCATGCCAGGAACGGGCTATGTCCAGTGCTCTCCTGGTCCGTGGGCTTAGCGGGCTGTAGCCTGGCGTTTTCTTCCAGAAAGCCTGGAATCATGGTGGAGACCGGCTCGACCCAATCGGCGATCAGAACAGGGATCTCGTCAAAGTAGCAGGATTTGGGGTCGTTGGGGAATGGCGAATCTGATGCCCAAACCTTTCCAAGACACAACCCACCATCAGCTGAACCTGTCCTCGAAAAGGTTTCGATACTGGAACTTATTGGAGTCCATTCGCCGGCTAGGTCTGGTAAACCCGCTTCCCGCCCAGTATTGACCCTGCCTCCCGTCCCACGGTGGTCCATATCCTCGCTGACGCCTGCCATTTGTTGAACTAAAACATCTTATTCTCATACACGAGCCGGTCGATATGTTTCGAAACGGAAGCCTTGACCACTTTTCTTTGCCCTTGTCTGGCGCCATTGCAAAGCGCAAGACAGGGTTTTCAAGATCCATGGGTTGACGCTCGCCCGATGCAGAAGACTTGATCTGGGACACCCTTTTGGTGGGGGGGGGGGGTTGAAGTTGCATGAATTTTACCTTGTTCAATGCATTCATCGGTTCTCAAAAAGTGACTTTCCTTCCTTGAATTTCCAACACGGGCTAGGGATGCATTGGATATGATGCTCGGGCCTTAGCGCTTGAGCAAAGTCGATCCAGAAGAAACGGGATGAAAGCGAGTCTAGATGGCTTCACACTCTGTACAATCGGCGAAAAAACAGAAACTAGAAATTTTTATTTTCATTTTTCATTTGATATGCGAGTAGGCTTGATGGCATTGCGCCCCGCAACAGAGGAACATTCACGAGTTTCGCCGGTATGGTTCATCTGAGCGTGCAGAAAGATTTTCCGCATTTATTTTTCCAACCACTGGAAGGACAGAAACTATTGTGGTAATTTCACCTGCAGCAAGATGTGACCACTACCATCGATCCCCGCTAGAGTCTATCAATTAGAGAACCCGCGGCAGCTGCAACCATTGTTATTGCGATTATCCACAAAGCTTGGGACCCGGAGCTCATCAAAAACCTATCTACCTATCCGAATACTTATGTCCACCAAGGTGTGGGCTGATGTGCCGTCGAGGGGAGGCAGTATTGTCCCATGAGTGCCAGAAGCGGCGCAGGAAGGGATTGTAGATAAATTTCTCGCCACGGAGGAATTGCACTATTATTGCATGTTTAGAGAGCTGCATATCGACTGAAGCCTTTTACGGGTATGGATTCCTGGAGTCGTCATCGGCAAAGGATATCTCGTCTGCTGCTCCTTTTTCGTCGTCTATCCTCTTCATCTGGCCGGGCCTCCACCGTCGACTGACAAGGTGACTCCTTAGTCGAGTCTATCTAGTCCCGCTCGGGCTCGGGTTGAGCGATACAAGAGCTGATATCCGTCGTACCATACCATACCTTACAATACAGCCTCCACTCCACCCACGAGCCAGCTGGGCCAGCCTTTGCCCGGCATCGCATGCATACTGAAGCCAAGCTACTTAAGGCAGGCTGCATTTGACTGGTTTAAAATACAGTACCGAGTATGGCATACAGAGATACCGTATCCGCCACCGCAATCCGTCCTAAAACCTCTGCATGCGACCATCTGCGACCATCTGCAACCACCCACTTGCCGAGCATAACTTGAGCAAAAAACGATATGGATAGAAAATTATTGAAACGGGAGGGAAAAAAATTTGAAAGGCAAAGTAAAACGCCGTGCATCGTGTGGACGCGAAGTGCCTTCGAAGTCAGCGCGCCATGATTTTGAACGGGCCTGCGCTGATATAACCTCGCTTCGCCCCCGCCTTTCCTCTACTTCGGAGCATTCCTTATTTCCCCTTCTGGCTATTCTCGCCATCTCCTTACTTCTTCCTCTTCTTTTGTTTCTTCCGTTCATCTCCATCGTTTTGCTGAACCCTTCGCCCACCGCATCTTCCCACCGCTTCCCCCGCGCCCTCTAAAACCCTCCTCCCGCCACCCTCACTTTATACTTATGCTCTTCCTTTCCCTTCCCGCTTCTCCCTCCCTCCTTGGCGCTTCTTTGCTCTCATACAAAGCGTGGGCGAATGGTGCATTTATTATTATAATATATAAATATATATATGTGGACCATTATACTCATTCTAAATTTCTATCTACTTATTATTGAAGCGCTCCCCTGCTTGGCCCTATCTCCCTAGTGCCCCTCAGCCAGAATGCCCACAATTCTACTTCCAGCGTCCGCTGCTGCCTTCGCGCCAAGGTCGTCTCCAAATGTCGTGTTAAACTCCCGGGTAGAACCGTGGTTAACTGTTACATTGAAAAGAGTCAACCGGGTCAAGCGTCCGCTTAATAACGTCACGCAGCACACACGATGTCTGACCGAAACCCTCTCATCGCCGAATGCCATCTGGACTCTTTGTTCGATTATGCTTCCAAAGGCTCCTGAATCGGAATTGCGACAAGACGACAATCCCTTAGTGGAAGCATTGTATAACTACCAACTTCTTCACGTAGAGGCGTACGTTGTTCACGTTGACATGGTTTCCCAGAACGAAGTCGCCTTCAAACTCACTCCAGAGACTATTGAATCGCTAGTTGAGTATCATAAGGACATCTACTCCGTGGACACTGCGGCCAACACCTGGAACTGGTCGGAGAAAGAGATACAGCTTAAGAAATTACAGGAGGAATTCGTTCAGGCCGCCAACAGATTCGTATATCGCACATCTGCGACTGCGCTCGAGGGGATGGAGGAGGATGGTGCTGGTGAACTACTCTGTGGTCGAAGCGATGAGGCCAAGGCTGCCATTCTTGGATTGTTTCTGCCACTGCTACCTCCTCCACCCCGCATTGTTGATGTGGTGAGGCCTACTCCACTCCTTCCCAGCTCGACCGGGCCTGATAACTGGTGGCACAGTCCAATCCATCAACCTCACACCGAACAGGTTGATTCATGGAAAGTTGTCCCGTCCAGCCCCAGCACGACTTCCTCGAGCGATTCACACCAGAGCCTTTGGGCTGCCAGCCTTGCGCTTAATGAGATTCAAGTTTTGTCGCCAGCTCCGTCGCACAGCCAACCGTACTCCACCGCGGCTTACAGTGAGCCTCAGTACTTCAGCGCTCCAGTGACCACAGCATCAATTCAGCAGTTCTTGCTACCCAGCATGCTTGCGCAGCAACAATGTAGCACTGCAGCGAGTATTAGCGGTTTTGGTTGGGGTGAGCGCTACCAGGACTTTGCCCTTCCCTATGGAACTACAATGTAGCAGCCACAGGGAGTCAGGTTACGCGCGGACCTGCGAGAGCATGAACTGGGATTATGTTTCCATCAATAACTACATTCCAGAGACACCTTAGCTCAGTGAACATGTGGTACTTTGACCAATGTTTGTAATGAGACATGCGACTTTTGATACCTAGACAATGCGAAACCAACGACATTCACGGCATACCCGGACGGCGTTTCATTTAATCCGAC
>NW_025544810.1:870126-871086 GCF_000150115.1 Histoplasma capsulatum G186AR | reverse complement strand
TACCCGTGGGATCCCACGGTACTTTTTGTTATCCTACCTAGGGGTCCACACTCGCTCTTGGTACTGCGTACCGGACTACGTCTAAATACAACATGTATACGGATTGGTGAGGCTACGACCGGCGACGTCCCGGCTCTACCAAACATCTGGCATGTTTGTGAATCCGATCCACACATGTCCCCATTCTCGTCGTTTGGAAGGTTGAATGACGATATCTCGGAACATGGCAGCTACTGGCGACTCGATCGACGCTCGACCTGTGGTTGAACTCTTTAGGGTGAGAAAGGGAAACCCCTCTGAGATGGAATCTGAGGTTCCGATCTGATGTTACCGTTCTTCCCGCCAGCTTAACGCTTTGCTTCTGATATCCCCAATTCACCGGAATATCGGCCGGATGCGTGGACTACTCCCCCTTCGAGGCTCATCCTCTTTTCTCCAGGGCTGATTTTCATTATTTCTTACCCCTTTATCAGTCGAATCACGTCCTGGAGAGGCCTCGCCACATTTTACCACTTCCCTGGCTGGAAGAGAAGGTAGGCAGGAATCGGATGCAGGAATCCTACAAACCGTTTACATTCATTTGGTTATTTTTGGGCTGGGTGGGAAAACTCCGAAGCTGGGCTTTGGAGTGCTTTTTATTTTGATATACCTCCTGTTAATTTTGTTTGTTAGTGATTCCCACCCAGCCACATAGTCGATATAGTATCTAGTATATTGTTGTTCGATAACTAGTTTAGTTGACCCCCCTTGTTTGAAATATAATATTTTGGACGGGATTTACTGTGCTCTTCATGAACTCATCGTGAAACTGTGATTTGTTTCGTGACTATGTAGGCCGTATCCTCAACTGGGGAAAGGTTAACGCCTGTTGACGCCCGTCTCAGTTCGAGTTATTCATCCAACTCAGCCCCAATTTTCTCGAGCTTGGAATGATAGATAATTGCGTTGAAGAGTGAAGCG
>NW_025544810.1:803726-869632 GCF_000150115.1 Histoplasma capsulatum G186AR | reverse complement strand
CCCCCCCCCCCCCCCCCCCTCAACCAATTGACGAAATATGATTTAATCGTATATCCCTGTGAGCGCACACGGTAATCTCAAGCAGGGGAGTTGACCTCCAATTTCCCACCTCCACAAAAGAGAAATGACATATTCACTCAAAAGCCACCCGAAATTCGCATCGCTCCTGATGACAATAGATGTATGCAATCGCTTCCCTCCCTCGCAGCTCGACGTCCTCGATCCCCAGCAACAGTTGGCTTAAGTCATTCAGAAGGCCGCGCGCGTTTCCAATGAAACCTAAGATCGTTTCCAAAGCCCAGTGCATCAAGTTACGGTGTCAATGAATTATTATGTCGAGATCTGCTATCAATGCGAAAGGGAGGTGGGTCAAAAAGGACTCGACGAATGCCAAATGCCGATGTCCAGTTTCGACATTCAAGAGCATGCCATTTTGAGGCAAGTGGGAGCGTTCATGAATATTCTAAGACAGGGAACCATGTTGTACATTCCCCTTCGTTGCACCACAGCGGGGATAGGATATCGTTACTCTTGCACCTAATTTTTTGCAAGTTCATCCATTAGCCCTCCATAAACCAGGTACAGGTCTCGACATGGGTCCCGCTATTTCCCCGCGATCTCGAAACCCTCCACAGAACCAAAACGAGAAGAGCGTCAACTCACCTCCGGCGGATTCCCTGCCCCGCGAACCATCTTTTCTATCATCATCGCTCGAACTTTCTCCTTGTTCTCTCCCATCCCTATTGCCATGTATTCCAACAGGGGCGGGTGTCCGATGTACGACGCATAGCTATCGCGGAGGATGTTGGACGTCCACTCGTACTTCGTGGTGTCTGCGTGGCCGGTGCCGACATAGCGAGCTTGCAGAGCCTCGAGATTTTGGAGAGTGCGCAGTTTATCGGCCATTGTGGTTTGTTTTTAGCTTCTGAAATAAGGTGGTGTTGCGGTGTTCAAAAGTTGCGTTGGCTGGACCGGACGTTGGCTTATTATATAATTTGTCACGTGACTATGGAACAACCCGCGAAGAAGTTTACTTCAACTACTGGTAGTAACTTGGATGATGTATTTGCGAAGACATTCCGTATTCATCAATGATCTCGATCATTATCTTGGCATCAAAAATCTTGTAAGATAAGTCGACCGTATTCTGATGGGCAACAACTCCTTGGAGAGTCGCATAGCAAGGCTTGTCCACTCGCATTTTGACGCCCTGCCGAAACGCAGTAAACCAACAATCCATCCTGATGGATCGAGGCAATGGGTACCCCTGAGCGGTATTGTACTTGCCATTGGTAAGCCGAGCACTTTTGAGTTATGAGTTGGGCCGTCCTATGGAAGGAAACCACATATGTTTGGCTCCGCTGGACTCTTACCCTTTCTGATGGCCTGCCTGAATCCCTCCCATGTTTGAGAAGCGAAGCCTCACATCTTGTGGTATATATATATGTATATTTGAGTTACTCGAAAATATCTAATGAGCATTTTTAATTCTTGAAATGGGTTGTCTTGCGATTTTTACTTGTGACCTATAGATTAGCGTTTATTTGGGGAAGGGGGGGGAGGGGGGGGGGTATTGAAATCATACATTGGCTAATTCTGCGGCAAAGGGGAGAATACACAGGATGAGATTTTAACTTGTGTAGCTATCGCGTATGTATGCCATGATCTACTGCGTGGGCTAATTCCACTGACTTTGGGAAACAGAACAGGGGCGAAATGCCTCTCATCTTCTCAAATGAAACAATGCCACGGCATGGTATTGCATGATAGCCACGCTGAAATCTTAGCGATTCGGGCTTTCAACCACTGGCTGCTTGAAGAATGCAAATCCCTGCTTCAACAGAGGGTAGGCTCTTCTAATTATGAATTTGACCGTGGGAGCATTGGAACCAACGAGGCCAGCGACAACTATGGCGCGGGGGCATATCCAGCCCACGAAGGGATGTCTGATAAGCAAGCATCGGTGTTCATAAATTGGAGACATCGGCCGGAAATGCAGGAAACGCAGGAAACGCCAGCTCCATACAACCTCTCTAGAACTTCAGATATCAATCACTTGGAGAAGACAAACTTTTCATGGCCGCCCTTCGAACTCCGTAAGGACCTAAAAATATATATGTACGGAACCTGTGCTCCTTGTGGCGATGCCAGCATGGAGCTTTGCATGGCCTCTCAAGAGGATCCGACACCATGGACGATGCCTCACCTGAAAGCCGATAACGACCTCGAAATCTCCAATAGCAATGATTGCGATACCAATGGAGCAAATAATACTTCACACCGCGCCACGAAGCTTCTAAACGGCCGCGCTCACTTCTCCATACTCGGTGCTGTGCGCCGCAAGCCTTCTCGTGCCGACGCGGAATCAACTCTGAGCAAATCTTGCTCAGACAAATTGGCAGTGAAGCAGGTGACATCGCTTCTGACATTTCCAGCGTGCCTACTCATTGCCCCGAGCCCAAATGCTTATTTGACAGCACTGCTGCTTCCGGAGGAGGAAATAAGTCGTGTGGCATGCGCGAGAGCTTTTGGAGGTGGTGAAACTGGGCGGCTTAGAGCATTAAATGGGCGGATATGGAGCGATGATGATGGAACGACTGCGTTTCTAGGTGGGCGGGTAAATTATGCACTCCACCCGTTTGATGTTCGTCCCGTCCCCACCGTTCAGTTCCAAGAGGAGTGGGCGTTTGGGAAGCCGAACCGAAACGATGGGAAGATGAAGAAGAAATGCAAATCGGGAAATATCTCTGCCGTTTGGACAGCTGCTCCATCATCTACATCGGCGAACGGGGGATGTGGGAAAGCAAAATCAACGACCAACCTAAATGAAACTCTGGTCAATGGCGTTAAACAAGGTTACCACATTTCTTCGCCCTCACCACGGAAAGCAAGCGCGCTGTCCCGCGCAAAGATGTGGAGTTTACTAAGGGATATTGCGCAACTTTTGCCCTCCACTGATGAGTATTGTGGGAATAATACGAGCACAATCCAGGAAGGTAAACTCGAGGAACATATGAGTACCGAGAGAGCGTTGGATAATACACAAGATAATGCGCTACTTGCGACATTAAAAGACTATGTGCTCATAGAGCAAAATTATTATCTGATGAAGAGGGGATGTGTCGAAGTGGGCCTCGGTCCCGTGAAGGTTAGAAAGGAGGCGATTTCGGATGTGAGGGAGGCGCTGGGAAACTGGGTTGAGAATCGGGGGGATGATAACTGGGGCTTGGAGGTTTTGAATGAACTCAAAGCCGGAATGGTTGTGGGAAGGGTGTAACATATTTACATCACATGCTGTAGAGAGAGGGCATGTGTCAAGAAAAATAATATTCAATATTGTGTCAAGTTATCAATACATTTAACTAACTAGAAGTTAGTGATTAGCTATTGATTTTAATAGGGTTTACTATAGATCAGTCAGAACTCCACACCTCTCGAGAGGGATGGATAATTACACCCGGTGCCTAATTAAACCTGGCCAAGAGCCCCATCAGAAAAACTAAATTAAATGATGCGAATGTATTTCCCAGCATATGCGCTGCCGATTAAATTTCCTTTTGAACGCAAAAAATCAAAGAAAGGAAAACGGTGGCATCTTCACATCATGCCAGTGGAACATTAATTAATAAATCCCTGGTACAATCCTGCTCTTCACAATGGAAGTATATCTATCCCAATCCTTGCCGTACTTCCTTCTGCATTTTGCCTCGTCTCTTCTCTCCCGATGGAGGAGAAGAATGGTAAAGTACACCATAAAGAAGTACGTTACTGGAATACCCCAACCACGAACCTCAGGGGCCTCGACTGCGCGTTTTTCAATAGCTCCTGTAATTGGATCTGCATGCTCGACCATGAGATAACCGGCAACACCAGTGGGAAGGCAGTATGCCCAAGACATCACCCAATCGCCCAGATAGTTGATATGGCGAGCACAACCCCACCAGCCAGATATCAGCAGACGTGAGCCAGCTGCAGTTTCGATGTACTTAAGGTGCTTTACTCGAGGGTCATTAGGGTTCGTACGGAACCTGTTCTTCTGGTTGTTGGTGCTGCGGAAGACATAATATCCCACTGCCTGAACTCCCAATACCATTGCAATGCCCTGTGGGCCGATATGCAGAGGGTACACGGCAAGGTATCGTGTTTGTATTGAGAAAATGAATGGAACCCAGACAAGATCACCAAATGACAACATGAATCCGAAGCCGTCCATGATCACATCCATTGTGGTAAGTATAGCAGGCTCCATGTAGAAACTATCGATCGCGTAGAAAGCCTGGAAAAAGGTAACGAGTAGTATCGACATCGTAATCTGACCGGAGTTGACTTTGTATTGATGTGCGATGTTGGATAAATTCAAAATGATCCAGCCCAACATACCAGGTCGCATCTCACAGAAAACCTTGATATCGAATATTTTCGACGCTTCACTGACAAAGGGGATAGGAAGGGTGATTCGCGGATTGAGTTCACGGCCCATGAAGAAATCGTAAATTAGATTGCCACTGCTACCACCGGGTGCAAGTTCACGGTGTGTCGGGTTGGGCTGTCCCGGAGCTGGAACAGTGAAGCTTCGAAGGTAGACAAAAACTGACAGTGCCACGGAGATAACGAGGTTTGCGGTGATGACTTGAATATAGTTGTCCCAAAGAAAAGTCCACACTGGGAACTCTGCCCCGAATTTATAGCTCCCCACAGCGCATCCCCCCAGGACCAAAATAGTGGTAAGAAAGGCTATAAAAAAAAAATCTCTGTCAGACTGCTGTCAAGTCATCTCGGCCCGTTGAAAACATTACTCACTGTTGAATTTATACTTGTGTCTTCCTCCACCTGCTAGAACTACTCCGTCTACCTCTTGCCCCGGTAACACAATTTGGAGAACCAGCAGGAGAAGGTAGTAGCCCAGGACATAAAGGGTTACTTGGCCATCGTAAAGGCCCCTCAGACCATTTTCAGGCCATCCAACTTCTCGCTTTAAGGTATCAAGCACAAGAGTAGAAGGATGGAGGAGGGATGGTGCTGGACATCCGGAAATATCGTTGCAGATGAAGGGAAATATATAGATGAGAATCGGGAGAACGATGATTAGGATAAAAGTCCCTGGGCTAAAAACGGCAGGTAAGTAACAGCGAACAATTTACCAATTAGTACGTAGGGATGATGAAAGGAGACGTACGGCCCAAAGAACTCATATCCATGCTTCTGAAATGCCTCCGCAGGAGTAAGTGCGGCCTTCTTTTCAGCAACTTTTTTTTCCGCTTTTCCAGCCATGGCAGCGGATCGGAAAATATACGGAGACAGGGGAATTTAGATTATCTGGAAAGCATCTGGAAAGCATCAAACAGACACAAGGGAGATATTAAATATATTTTGTGTATCGCATTGCACTAGCTCGGTGAAAAAGGGGCAATGTCGATAGTCAATTGCCCAGCGCCGTGCCGGCGTGGTCGGAACCGCCTCCAAAAAATAAGGCCATCGCTGGTCGACGCGGCTCGGATCCATGGATCGCGGCTAATTGACGAAAAAGGATTAGCGCATCATTCTCCTTTCGGGTGAGTGGGGTCTTGGCGCGCGCCAATGCCACCTGCCAGTAACGTCCATGAGATCGACCTGACAGCCCAAAACCATCCACATACGCCGCGGGGAGTACAGTCCCCGCCATCACTCTTCGCTTGTTGTTTATCTACTGCCTAGTTCTAGTTGCTGCCCCTGGATTTTGCCCGATAAGCGGTGTTCCCTCCTTCCGGTGGAAGCCCCTCGTGGCTCTCTGCTTTTCCTACAGTCTCCTATCTCCCTGCTGCCCCTTGGCGCAGCTGATCAAGTCCGCGTCGAGACTCTTCCATCATGCGTCCCGCCAGGTCGACTTTCCTAATCGCAGCCGCCCCGTTACTCTTTCTATGCTCTTCTACCTCCGGAGCTGAACCTTTACGAAATGGACTAAAACCATGTACCATATTCTCACCAACGACGGGCGCCTATTTTGATCTTAATGCAATAGCGCTATCACCGCCAGTAATTAAAGATGGGAAGAAAGTTCACAATAAAGATAGGGAAGAGAGTTGGCATGCTAAAGGATACGATTATCCCGCAAATTTCACATTAAACATCTGCGCTCCTGTTATCGAAGATTTGAAGGATGTGGTTGGAGTGGACGAGTCCAAATGGGCAAACGTAAGCGCATACTATACATTAGATGGGAAAATGTATTCCATAGGGTACGTGGATTGGTAACAAACTAGGCATTTTGGATGGACGGGAGACATCTGCTAAAGGGTATATATTCCCACAGGCAACAATCATCAGAACTCGTTTTCCGCGGACGTAGCCTGGTCCTCAACTACACCGACGGTTCCCCTTGCCCAGCGCTGACATCATCGAAGGCCAGTGGATTCGGAACCACAGACCAAACTCCCAATAAGGACAAGGTATTGGGCCAAGGTGATGATAATGGCCATGATAAAGATAAAAATCAGGATGACAAGACCGATGATAGGGACAAACATGATGGAAAGAAGGGGGGAAATTCTTCTGATCACGAACCTGCTGATTCATCCCGCCGAAAATCTACTATCTTGTCCTTCCTATGCGATCGGGATCTGGTGTCCCCAGCGGCAAGTGTGACGTTTGTCGGAACTCTCGATTCGTGCACCTATTCCTTTCAGGTACGAAGCGCCGCTGCATGCGGCGGTTTTGCACGCACTGACGGTGGACTGGGTCCAGCTGGTGTCTTTGGTGTGATGTATGTTTATATATACCCCATGCGCTGGAAATGAAAACCCGTGTTGGAGTGGTAAAAGTATACTAACTCGGCTTTTTATTGTCATCCAGTGCATTGATAGCCATTGCTGTATATGTTCTTGGTGGATGCGCGTATCAACGAACGGTAATGCACCAACGTGGGTGGAGACAATGCCCGAATTACAGCATGTGGGCCAGTGCCGTTTCATTCCTACGGGTAAGTTCATTGTCTATACTATCGTCCACCGCATCACTATCCCGAGCCCGCACACGTGGCAGCGCCGCAACAACATATCCGCCACACGGCAAACGGAGAAACCTTTCATTGCCTGTTTCACGGCTTGATTGACTTTTGCTTCTTCCGCCTTGATTTTCCCCTATGTGAGAATGCGAGTGCAAATATCAATTAGGCTCAATTTTCATCGTTACATCGAGCTTTCTTTTCCTTGGGTGGCAATTCGCTTGCCCGAAAATCTCTGTTGTAGCTATTGCTTTCTTGACATCATTTATCAATCATCCTTGCTCCACCCTTCGGCCGGACTCCGTCGCGCAGACGGATGATCTCCGCTGTTGCAACCATCCTTACTCGCCCGTGCTCCTTTTGATTTTTCACCTACAATGCTTCGTGTGTATATAGCATCAATTTTATTGTGCATTCCCGGTCTCTTCTTTTGCGCCTACCATTGTTCCTACCAACACTCCACCCCGTTTTGTATTCATTTTTCTTTGCAATTTTTTTCTCCATCACCTGAACCTGAGCCTATCCTCGCATCAAATTCCCCCCGCTGCCGCCGCTAATCTCTTATCTGCACGGCGTTGAAAACAATTCAGAAAAGGACAACTAAAAAGGGATGAACAACAAAATACTAACCGAACAACCAACCAACTCTAGGACGTCTTCATAATACTCTTCGCCTCCTTGTGTCGTTGTTTCAGCTCTAGCAATTTCAAATCTCCAACGGGATACTCACCTTTCTCCAATTACAACCACAACTCCAACGACAGGAATGCAGGAGGGTTCGTTAGTGCCTTCAGTGGCCGCCGGGGTAGCGGTGGCGGCGCCGGTGGGAGGGGCAGGCGGATAGATGTGGATGAAGAGAATAGGTTGATTGATCAGTTGGATGAAGAGTGGGATGATTGATTGGTAGGTTTCCGACTTATATATATATATATGTGCGTGTGTGTGTGTGTGTGCGTGTTGTGTATATTTACGTGTCCATGTTATCTATTTCGTCCTTTTCATAGCTGGGTTTAAACAGGGAATTTGGGAAAAATTTGTCTAATTTCCCTTCTATGCAAATATATTTGGAAGATTTTCTTTTCTTGGCAATGGGCTTGTGATTGGGGGGGCGGCGAACAAACGTAAGAAAGGACGTTGCGCATTCGACTCCCATAAGATTGTATGCAATATATGTGCATATCGATAGATACAGAGTTATGAAAGACACAGCTGAAGAGTTTTTTTTTAACTGCTATTCTACTACATCATGCCCATGAATTTGTGGATCAATCTCGTCATAGTAAAACAAAATGATGTAAATTAGTCGGTTCAGCCAAAGACCACCCGATGCAAAACCGCGCCTCGCACCAGAGAAAACTACTATTTTTTTTTTTTTGAAATAGCGAGAGTATATGTACAGTTACATGTACCTACACGAAACCATCATCAATATATATATAGAAAGTTAAGCCAAACCCACCAAAAGACCAAAAAAAAAGGAGGGAAAAAAAAAAAAAAAGAATTGGCAATAATGTATCTATGCAACATTTGCTTTGGTTCGCCACTACTAACGATACCCCTGGAAAAATCCGCCAAGTCAATTTTTTTTCACAACCCCTTGCTTGGTTGGTAATCCACATCCAGCACTGTAAATTTTGCGAATGGTGGTCGTTAGTTTAAATGTGATAGATACTGTACACAAGCAGACGTGAGAGGCACACACAGAGAGACGATTGGAGGAGATTGCTTCGCTGACAGAAAGAATCTCACACGCTGTCTTAAGGCGCTGGTGAGCTTGCAATATGTATGTACGCACATGCAAAGTGCAAAGCAAATATCTGAATAACGTCCTAAACTTGGGAAATTTGAAAAGTCCGGACGAATATATGCACGGAAAGAGAAACGAGCGTAGAAGAAGTTTTCCAAAGAGAAGTTGTCACATGTTACGAGAAAAAAAAAGAGGATGTACCGTACCTCATACTTAGGATTTTCCCTCAGCTAAACACCCCGCTGTCAACCTGGTCTAGTCCTGGCGGGGGGGAGGGGAGGGAATATAAGGGAAAAGAACGGGAAAAGGAACTTCCCAGTTTCCAATTTCTATTATTTCCCTGTTTCAGACGCCAAGGCCATATGCACCCATCATCACATTGGACAATGGGTATGGACCTGGATTATTAGCCAACGCTTGTATTCCAAGTGCCCGTGGCCCAGTTGTATCCACGTTTGTAACTGGATTGGCATTCATGTCTAATAGACCTCGGCCAACGGGGTTCAGATTGAAGGGCAAAAACCAGGCACCGGGCTGTGCGAATTCACCTGACCAGGTGGCAGGCGCGCCTGACATGTCAAATTGAGAGTTCCATACTGTGGGGGAGAGATTTGGTCCTTGTTGCGTCGACACATTTGGGGTTGGGCTCATTCTTGCTGGAGGGTTTACGGGTATTGGATTGGGCATTTGAGGGGATGTCGACGTGGTTGAAGTTGGATCATGGCCCGTATGTGCATCATACACAAATTGGCGATCGAGTTGCGGTAATTGGTCAGGGTTCATGGGGAAGTAGGTTGATTGAGAGAAATTGGGAGCTTGGGCTGGAGGAAGCATGGCATGGGTATTAAGGTTGAAATCTGGGGGACGTGTCGGGTTTATGGGCACATCCACGATGGCATGTTGTAGTACCTGCTGCAATTGGCGTTGAGGCTGTGGTTGCTGTTGTGGAGGTGACTGTGGAGGCGGTTGTGATGGCGGTTGTGATGACGATTGTGGTTGCTGTTGAGGTGACGAATATTGATTATTAGAGTTTATAGAGTTTAAAGCTGGTTGCCGTGGTTCAGTACTTGAGCCTGTCCGTCTCCTTGGTTCCTTGCGAGGGTTATCAGAATGTGACGGCGGTGAAAGACTTGCAAAGAAGTCTTCCGCGCTTTGAAGGCCATAGTTTTGCGCCATCGCCGCATCAAGAGGCCGAGATGGCGGATCCGTGTAATGACGTCGTGAAAGGCCATACGGGTACTTGTCGAACCAGTCCCCATACTGAAATAGTGGAGCATCCTCTTCCTCCGAGGAACTGACCTGCACACCTTTGATGGAAGCATCCGCAAACAGGCGGTATCGATCCTTGGTGCTCTGCACCATATAGTGGAACATTCCCCAGTACCGCTTCATTTTGTTTAGGTATCCGTAGCTGTGGCGAAGGTTTTCTTTCGACGTTGCTTCAAGTCTAGGATTCTTCGAAAATAACCCCCAGATGTGTACGGTGCTGGCTGCATAGGCAGAATAACCAGCGAAGGGAACTGTCAGATTATAGCCTGGCGCCTGATTAACCAACATAGAAATGTGGTTTGCGGCTTCAACAGCCGCACGACCAGCATCGCTAAGAAATGTTCGAGGAATATCCTTTGGGGGCTTTGCCCCTGGCGAGAGGGGGATGGCAAATCGATTTAAAAAGAGAATATTTTGGTGAATAACTATATGTAGGAAGAGGAATTGATTTGCGATCTTTGTCGCCGCGTGGTTGCGCAGGTTCTCCAGACTGAAGGCTAAAGAATTAGGAAGCGAGGCTGAGAAGTCTTCTAGTTGCTTCTTCAATTGTGAGTAGCCTGACTTTGGAGACCAGAGAGGATGAGGATCCCTGTTCCTGCCACCAAGGTTAAGGTAATCTACGGCCCTCCCCCAAAGCATCAACGCCCGAATTGTATATGCAGACACACCCATATTTTCCTTCGGATTAGATAGTTGGCCCACGCCCTCGGGAAGTGGGTTAAGGACCTTACCTTCCAGATCCTCTGTGGGCCCTGGAATTTCCATTTGGAAATATGACTCTTTGATAGGGAGCTGTAGGCGTAGGAACTTCTCGTTGCCAATAGGTGGCCTCTGGCTGCCAGAGGAATTATACCGATCCATCAGTACACACGCCCACATCGTCCGCCGTCGGATCTCACGATCTGTAAAACTAAATTCGGACGCACTATTGCCCCGAGGATCATCGTCAAGTTCTCGATGGAGCTGAAGAGCGTAAGCCATTCTAAAGGCTTGACCTCCAAACGACCAACTCCGTCCTCCATGACAGGCGCCAAATTCATGGAGCCCCAAGATGATAAATACAGTGAGCATCGTAATGCTCGGCTCGTCATGTCTGCTGAGCGCAATAGCTGCGGCCGGATTTGCCCAGTTTTCTCCCCGTAAAAATGCCGGCTCAGTACTGACGAGCGGGTGTGTTGAGAAGCGAGCAGAAACGGCGCAGATGGCCAGCATCAGAACAGGCGGAACAGTTCCAGATTTCAATTTGCGCATAAAACTTGGTTTATGTAGCAGGAGATAGGACTGTCCGTACACACAATCGAAGAAGACTTCCGCGAGATGTTCTTGGAGCTCAGTTGAGGGAAGAAACTCCGCGCCCTCGTTCAAAAGCTTATTGTCATCTTCAATCCGGGGCTGCCATGAAGTAGGGTTACCTTTGTTGGGTTGTCTCCACTGATTAAGCTCAGCACGGAAAGCCTCATCTGCAGGTCTCTTTCTGTGGGCTGGCCTTGATCCACGAGAGATCTGGCCTGGAGCAGGAGGCTTGACGACCGATCTTCCAATTGCGGCCATATCTCGGGTGCCATTTTTGGGTATGATCTTGATCACTCTTTCCTCCATCTTCTTCAACCGTCTATCCAGCATCGCCATGTAATCCGTGCGGGGTGCGGCTTTTCGCGTCGTGACTTTATATACGCAAGGGGTTCTAGAACGGTAACAGTGTCTGCAGGCAGGTTTCTCTCCTGAACAGCGAATTTTCTTTCTTCGACAGGCGATGCAAGCAAGTGGGAGTCTTTTGCGCTCCTTGCCCGCCTTAGTTTTTAGTTCGCTCCATGGACGAGGGTTCTCTGTGTCTCCATGTCCCCTGGCTGATACGGAGCTTTCACCAGAATCCCTAAAGTCGCCAGTGTTCGTAGCAGTCTTGTTTTGTCGCGCCATATCTTCCTGCACTCCTTGCGCGACCTGGTCTCTAGAGCTGCTGGAGCTCTCGGAACACACTCCGTCCTCCATGTCGGTGCTAAGATCGTGCGTATAATTTAGGTGGGTGGGAATAGATAAGACCAGGGAAGTTGGCCGTGGAAGCAAATGCACTGCGCACGGGTTATTGGGCTAGCTTGACACTCAGATGGTGCCGCATTGCTCAGATCGGAGAGTGAGTCCGAGCGGGCCACATCGAAAACGAGGAAATAGGGCGAAGATGGCTGCACAAGCAGTTCGAATAGGAACTATCGTAGTTAGGAAGAAAACCAGGGCCAGATTCCGAAGTGACGACAAGGAAAGTAGGGCGAGAAAAAGAATGTGGAGTCCACGAGATTCAGAGGCAGCGGAAGTCCGTCGAGATGGCCATCGGAAGCCAGCCGAGGAGGAAGTCTGGGGTTTGGGCGATGCGGCTTGGAGACCGGTGTCTTGGCCCGAGTTCGGGCAAGTTGGCGGCTTGGCAGTCCCCAGCGCCAGTCTCCGTAGCTCACCGAACCCTGGAATCCGCATCACACGACGAGGGAAGGGAGAAGGGGAAAGAAGGGGAAAGGAAAAGAATGGGAAAGGTAATGCCATCCACGGCCAGAATGTCAGCTGGGCCGTATCCTGGCTGGCTTCGGAAGTATATATATATATATATATATATAGGCGTAAAACTCCTTGTGCTCGCCGCCATCTAATTTCCTTTTTTACTTCGTTGACGTTTCGTTTTCAACTTCTTTCCTTCTTTTCCTTCCGTGTTCCATAGCGCGCCTTTGAAAAGGTTGGAGCTTGTTCCAAACTGGAACAAAATCACCACAAAGTGTGATCCGTTGGAATGTATGTGTAGTACATTACCACCGCATTCAATTTGATATATGGGATTTTCCGAGTCGAAATACTAAAAAAGGTTACGCTTGGGTTTTGACCCAGCTTCGGAGAATCATAATTTAGATATTCGTCCATTATAATGCAGAAAGGAAATTGGAGAATCATCAAGTCCATGCCATCAGTCAGATATTATCATCGGTCTATAGATATTTGAAATATGTCATCAGTTATGCCGTGCGCGCAAAGAATCAGTGACTGAAACTGATCTGCATATACCAAGAAAAATAATCATCAATGCACTTGTAGGATCCAAATAAAGAAAAGTAGAAAGAAAGTGAGAAGAAGAAAAGAAGAAAAAAGAAATCAAAAAATTAGAAATTCTCCCCTTCTAATTTAATGCAAAATGCAAGGGCAAGTTGCATCACAACAAAAAAAAAAGACAAAAACTCAAGTTTGCCCCCGCGCGGGATTGAACCGCGGACCTCATGATCTCATCAGTACAAGTCATGCGCTACTACGACTGAGCTACAAGGGCTTGTTACAGGTATTTACCATCCCACATTCGCATTATTTTCCAGCATTGGTGCTTAGTAAGCTGCCGGAATATTGTTACCCCGCGGAAGAATCGCCCCAAAGCGAGCAACTTATCTCAGCAAGCTCAGACCCTCTAACTACCTCCGGAGACAAAACAATACAAATTTCAAGGCACTTTTCCGGACACGGACTGTATAGAAAGCGGTCAATGTCGCGGTGTGATGGTGCTCGAGTCGAAGTGCGTACTAGTATGTGACATGTGAACAAGGGCTGAGGCATTGGTGCACTGAGCAGGTGCCAAATAGCTTGCACCTTCTGGAACCCAAACCACGTTTTTTTGCCCACAGTTGGCGTATTGACCCGAACAAGGATTGCTGATGGTACTGTCAAGACATCGAGCTACCCTTTAGTTAGCGAGGATCTGCATGGACCAGAATGCACACTGGGCACTGGGCAGCCGTTCGATAGATAACTAAAGGTGATATCACTTAGCTCCACAGGTGATCTGCCATCGCAATGTTATTCTCATTAAATATATATTATCCCATCTTCAAAATCTAATAACCAGCCAATTCAATGACTTCTACATATATTTAATAGAGAATATGATCTCAGAAGCCCCAGCCCCAAAAGCTGATATTGAAAAGTCCAATATTAAGACCAGGTCCCGCTGCCTATCCAGGGGAGGTTCCCAGGACCCCGCGAGGACAGAGCTATATAAGGTTATTACAATATGGTGTCATCTCGGAAGGGATTTAGATAGAAGAGTCAGATATTGAGGCAGTAGAATGTAGGGGTGAGATTAAATGATTCACTGGTCCCTAGAAGGTTAAACATGATGTCATAGGTAGATTGAATCTGATATGATGCTGATGACATCACCTTGGATCTGTGATGCTATGTCTTAGCGCAATTATCTTATCTGATCTAACATCAGTTGTGTGCTTTGATCTAGTTCTGATATCTTAGTATAGATTTCTTATAACTACCCTCTCTGAAAGAGCTGCTGTCTCAGTGAGCTCAGAAATTATAGAGTATCCTTTGTGCTGGTTAGCAGGGCATTCAGACTATTGAGCCCTTCACCATTGGCCTGTGTTGTGGCAACACTGATTTCTGCTTTGGGGATGATCACCAACACCACATCATCATCATCTTCAGCTCATCCCAGCTGAGCAATATAGCTTACATGTTTTCAGATCCAGTTAGCATCCCAAAGTATATGCATGGACTACTAGCGATCAATGGCTCATCTTATTGCGGAATTGGGAAATATAGACCAATAAGAGTAAAACGTTTTTCTTTTCTGTGAAGTATTATCCTTGCTTCTCAATGCATTCCTCAAGCAGCACAGGGTGGCCAATACTAGCGATCCTGACATCCCATATTTCCTTCAAAACCGCTTTTACCAGCTCATATTGATGCTGACGTGCTGGTGTGTTGCAGAATGCAAAGAGTAGAGTAAAATAATAAATACTGGAAGCTTCATCTCCATCACCGGTAAAAATAATAGAACGTTCCAAGTGTGATAAGATAACACTATGGCCACTAGGTTATCCATAGCAAAAAGCCAACGTAACCATTTGTTAAATGGTTGCGCTCATAGTGGGGAAACCACACAAGTACAAAATTCTTCGGTTTACCCGACGGGCTCCCGGATTAATTTCCTGTTGAATGAAAGAGAAACTGATCACTCGATGCTACAGAGTGAGAATTAGCCACTAAATCCTTGAACTTGTGAGAATATATCAGGTTAACAAACCGAAACAAACAAATGAATTTGCCTTGAAAACTTAATTGTCGTGGGCAGAGTTTCATTGCGTGAACTCGATCTGAAAGTCGTTCCGATTGAATTGGAGCAGAAGCCCGGGACCGCTGAGTTTTATTAGAACGGAGTTTCTTTAATTCAAAAGTCCCAGTTAGCTTACCTGAAACCATAGGACAATATCCCCTCTCGACATGTCCTCCAGCTTCCAGATGCCCTTATATCCGATCAACTCTTCACTACCGGAGAGGCTTGCAGTATTTTTCTGGAAGAAGAATCTACAATAATTTTGTCTATGGAAAAGCTTGCACAGTGATGTTTTTTCGAAATCGACAAAAGTAAATCTTGTCGTTTCGCTATGGTCGATGATCGAAGATACCCAAAGACAAATAAGCAGAATTTATGGAAAGTGCAACACCCGATGTCGTTCACTGTTTCTTCGTTTTCGTTTGCTCCTGATATTCGGTGTCTTCTCCGTTATCGTATGGGATGGATTCGTTCGGGTTCGGAACTATTTTTATTCAGTTAGTGATAGCTCAAAAACGCAGAAAAGCCATCTAAAAGCGCACCATAATACCCTTCCTTGCGCAAATTTGCGACCAACTGATCGCTACTGAGGTTTTCGACTTCGCTCATCATTTTCTTGACCCATATAGAGCGTGCTTCACGCTCCTTTTCTTCGTCGCGTGTACGCGGAGGATCGGCTGTTACCGACGTGTTTCTTTGTTGAGATGCCATTGTTAAAATACATAAGCACAGCACTGGCCAGTCGAATTGCCTAGTAGGGCACGGATCGATCACGATTGTTGAGTAATGATAATCGCCTTTGAAGCTCTGGGATGAGGGAAACGACGTGAGTAAGGACAAGGCGATCAGAAAGATGGTGAGTCAAGCCAGAGATAAAATGATGAATGCGGAGAGAACGCTTGTATAAACTTTGATTTAAAGTGACGGAGTAGGAATTATCTGAAAGCTATTTAAAATCTGCTGCTGCCTATTACGAACTAGCGCACCGCACTTGCCTGCCTTAACTGTCTACTTATTTTTTTATTTATTTTATTTTGAACCTTCCAATTCTTCGCTCCGACTACGCGCCTAAAATATTTTCGCCCACGAGCAAGGAAGATTTAAGAACCTCAATTTATTTCACTGAAACAGCTATGCATCCATCCAAGAACCTTTTCTCTAGGGGAAAAATAGTAGTGCTAAAATTTTTCGTATTGCAAAAATTTATTACGATAAAACATTAAGGAATTAGGCGCGAATAATCGCTGGTTAACGATATAAAAATTAGACAGTGCTAAACAAGAATTTGGTATCGTACTGTAAGTCAGGGGGAATCGGAATCGGAAGCTCGAACCCAGGTCTACCCTTGAGATGTCTCTGACGCTCATATTCGGGAAATATCAATAAAAAAGAAAAAAAGAAAAAAAAAGCAGGGGGGACATTATGTCAATAGTTATTAGATACCAGAGGTGCGGAAAGTAGTAGCTTCCGCGATGAGCTTCCCACATACACGGTTTTCGGGTAGTCGCTAATCACCCAATTCTGTGTCACAGGGTCCCAGTTTGACAAGTCACGTCGGGTCAGTATTGACGTCCAGATCTTCGCTTCGCCGGCTGCAAGAGTGAAGCGGTCGAAATTTCGGAGAACGACTTTGGCATCGTTGGGGCCACCCAAGGATACGTACTAGATATTTGAGCTTTATGTTAGGCATTTTCTTTCTCTCTTTTATTTTCATTTTAAATAAAAATAAAACATGTGGATGTGGATCTAAGTCCTTACCAATTGTGGCACTTCATCTCCAGTAACACTACCTGTGTTAGTAATAGTCGCCGTCACACGATATAATACTTCATAAAGACCAGGATTTCCACCGGGTCCCCCACCAGCAGGAAGAAGTTCTTGTGGAGAGCCATCGGTTGCGCCAGGAGGGATATAATCTTCTTTCTGTAGTCCGTAATGAGAGTCCATGGAGGCTTTTGCGGGATCAGTGACGTTGAGCCAAGGATATATATAATATGTAACACGGTCCATTCCCTCAGGGAAGAGATATGAGCTCAGGTTGCGATCAGATTCACCAAGTATCGGAGCTGGCTCCGTTTTGCCCCGGGTGGGCATGTAGGGTTCAGAGCGTACGACTTCAACATTCAAGTCGGAATATGAAAATGAAGTGTAGCTAAGCCCAAAACCAAATTCGTAGATGGGTTTTATGTCCGCCTTGTCAAATGCTCTGTAATCTGTAAAAATGCCTTCGGTGAAATCTACTTGAGGTGCGCCGTTTCCTTCATTTGGCTCCTTCAAAATGGATGCGCCGTAATCCTCAGCGGTTCTACCCCACGTGAAGGGGGTTCTGCCACCTGGGTTGACTTTTCCATATAGAACATCAGCAATCGAGTTACCGCTCTCTTGGCCAGGCAAACCAGCCCACAAGATTGCAGTAATGTTTGGGTGTTCATTCCACTCGCCAACCAAGACGGGTCCAGTACTATGTATCACGACAACGGTATTGTTGCAATATGATGCCACGGTTTGGATCAATTCATCACCTCCTTTCCAAAGGGTTAGATTCTTACGATCTCCTTCATTCCCATCAATGGAAATGAATCCTTCTCCAGAATCGGCATTAACAAAAACTAGCGAAACTGTAGCTTGAGATGCCGCTGACTTGATCTGATCCGATGCCCAGTTATCAAAAATCGGGAACACAGAACCTTCTCCCTGAGATAAGATCTCGTTCTGGATTGCTTCAGCTGGTGTCACCAGATATGGGAAATCGGCGGTACCGCTACCCCACCCCATCGCCAATGTGCCGTTATCACAACGTCGATCAGGGCAGCCGTTCGGGCCCCAAAGGTTTGGCCCAGCATCTTCCCCAATGACCGCAACATTTTTCTCCAAACCGGTCAGAGGGAGGCTCACGGTATGTTTAAGAAGCACGACGCTAGCTGCCCCAACTTGTCGGATGATACTGGCATGCTTGGCTCGAACATTAATTCTCTCATTGACTTTACCGTAACCTTCTTTAACGAGAGCATGCGTATAGCCGTATTCATCTCGAGTCCAGGAATTGAAATTGACGGGTACTTTAGCCGCTTCCCGGCCAACTTTGAAATAAGCCGCCATAATTCGAACAGCCATATCATCCACTCGCCATTCCGGGATAGTTCCATTAGCGACTGCAATTGTCAAGTTGGGTCCCCAGTAAGATCGGCCTGTCCCAAACACAGTATCGCCCGGCATTGACATATCTAGGCCAGCCAGCGCAGAGCCAACTCCGCTATGGTGAGCCTGCCAGTCGCTCATAATAAACCCCTGGAATCCAAGTTCAGCCTTGAGTAGTTTGTTCTGTGTATAGCTGTTTCCGCAGCCGTAGCTGTTATTAATTTGATTGTATGAACACATAACGGACCCAACTCCGGCTCGAACTGCATCCGCAAATGGCCTAATAGCAGTCAGCTAGTGTATATAAAAGGCACAGAAGCAACACCCACCAGAGATAGAGCTCATGCATGGTTACATCGTCAATATTGGAACTTGAACTCTCTGAGATATCGAAACCATACCCTTGAGCCTCAGGGCCCTGGCGGAATCGCTCTTGCTCGTTGCCTATGAAATGCTTGACACAAGCAATGACGCCGGCACTTTGAATTCCCTTGATGGTCTCCGCAACAAGGAGCCCGGAATTGACAGGATCAGGGCTGAAACCTTCCCAATTCCGCCCTCCATCTGGCGACCTGCCCAACGGTCCAACCACAGGACCCAATACAACGTCGACACCTTTATCTCGGTGCTCCTCGCCCATTGCTTTGCCGCGAAGGTAAGCAAGCTCTTTACTAAATGTTGCGCCGACATTAACCCCGGCGGGGAAAGCAGAAACATAATCGGCTGGCTAGAGTTAGAAAATATATCTGCATGAGGGCGTCATCTGGGTTGCTCACCAAATCGAATTCCAAGAGGGCCATCTTGCATGCAAAGCGAATGCAAGCCCATGCGAGGAATTGACCCGACTTGGCCCACGCATTTTTCTTGCATCCATCTGATACCCCAAATTAGCACTAGCACATCTAGCAACGGCATCTATAGCCCTTTATATCCACATAGCGCAACCCGTATATCAAGGCAGATATAATTAGTATAGAACAAGAGAGAGCGTACCCGACGCCCGTTGTTAAATTGACCTTCTCGACCAGGGTCAATTGAGAAACAAAATCCCGTGCTCTTTCGACGGCATCTTCCCAGCCTCCCTGTCCAGATGCCCACGGAGATGGATAATATGGAGGTGACTGCGTGAGGTGTTCCTAGTTTTTTACCATCAAGTCAATTACTTCATCTTCCCCTCATTTTTGGCAGTCCGCCTGGTCTATTCTTCCCTCTTGATAATCTCATCAAGTATAAACCGTTGAATAACAGGGGCAAACTTACTGCTGCAACGGCCAGGCTAGCAAAGGCAATCGGCAAAAGATCAAGTACGCCACCCCGCATAGTGATATTATGTAATATGCAAATGAGAACTAGTTAGTTAGTTGACTAGCTGCTAGTACTAGTTATATCATCTCATGTAGTGTAATTCATTCCATAGGAACAAGAAACAGGAAAAGAGAGGAGTAAAAATAGAGAGAAGGCGGAGGTGGAATTCTTTTTTATGACAGAAAACCTCCAGACTCGCGCCGTTGCTGCTGCGATCATCCCAGTATGGAAGGTTGCGTGCTGATCGACACCCAAAATAGTGAGACATCTCGGAAGCACTAAATTATATTGGGTTTATAGTTTAGATTGTTGGAAATCTACTTTGCAATAGGCTTCCGGCATGATGAGGATGCGTAAAATTTGAGTTCTAGATGCTAGAAAAGGCATCTATTCACCTTCCAGAAAAATCAATAGGCGTCATTGTAAACCTATCTATTCACTAGTTAGCGTGAGAGCACACTTTCAAAATGCTTCTCCGGGCATGTACTGTCCGAAGGGGAGAAAATTGTTTTGAACAGTATTTCAGCAAGTTTCCAGCAATGTGCCACCTGCGTTGGCTTGAAGTAACCTTCCTTCCAGACCCAGTCCAAGTTAAGGACGGGCATATCTGGGATAGATATCTCCATCGGCCATCGGAGGTTGGGACTGGTCGAGGCTCCAGAGTCAAAATGATTAAAAGCCAAAAACCGAGAACGGTGAGATCGTTAAGTTAATGAGTTTAACTTAAAACAACCTAGGATTTTCCCGAAAGTTTCCCGAAGTGCAGCCTCTGCTGAAATACTACAGCATACTGTACAAGATCTGGTATACGTATTAGATCCTGGTCACAGAGCAGTTACCAGGGTTTTGAATTGGCCAGACGCCGTCAGTAACTTTCCCCCGCATGATCTCCGGCCCAAATCGCATTCCAGATTATTTCAGAAGCGATTTAACATGGAGCTACCGTACGGTTGCCTGTCTTGACATGATTAGGGGGCCCTTGTCCCATTAGTGCCATATTCTCCACACAGCGCTCTTCCCTTAGACGAATGAGGAATCATATCGCCGGCGGAGGTCTCCGGAATTCAACGCATTTCCATAAAAAGAGAGGTTAAATGAGCCGAAGAGATGGCCTTACGAATAAACGGATTCCTGTCAGCTGAAATGTCAAGTGGGAGGCAACAGCGCAAATATCCGCTGTCAATGCAGCTAGGGATTTGATTTTTCTCAATAATAGCCAGGGTATGCATCTGTCGACAGCCTGAATTACGATACATCTTTGTGATCAATGTATATCTCACTCAGACGTTCTTACCATGAACAAGAGGGGGGATTTTCTTGCTACACCCTCCTTCTATTGATCTCGGAGATCAAGGTAAGCAGTTTTAGCAGAATAGGACCTTGGATCCATTCGGCTCCAGGGCTAGCCTCCACTTCCCACTGTAGAACGTTTTATTTCCAACATCGTTCCAGTGGATAGCAGCGAGGGTTATTTTAGCGACGACTAAATAAGGAGATGGCTAATAGAAAGTGATCTTTACCACAAAACAGATTATCTAACCGCCAATTTAGGCAAAATTATGGTTGCGTTTGAAATTGTCGTGGTTGTTATTCCCTAGCAGTGTCAGCCGGGCGCTTTATTCTTGCCCCTTCGACTGTCCATCTCCATCAGCGTGCTTTTCGCGGGAAAGAAGCTGGTCTGCTTTTTTCATGGCGTAGCGTATTTCTGAGCGCTGCAAATGGGTCTTCGTAAACTCTTCCATAAGGGTCCAAATAATATACTCGAGGTTTACCATGACCTCTTGTAGAATTTTTTGTCACCTCCCATGTCGTTTGAACCATAACAGTAAAATTCACCCTTCACTCCGGTTTCTTCTTTACAGGACGATTTTCCACCTTTCCTTCTATCCAATTTTCTATTTACTGGGTGGTTGGCTTCACACAGAAAGGAGACCTCTCGTCAATTCCACTTTGTTTTCGCCCCTGTAGTGTTCATTAATATATCGCCTTTCATCATTACTTGCCCATTAGCTGGAAGAGAGCGTTGAAGTCTAAGAGACGTAGGAAAGCTCAACAAAATACAAGTTCAAAGAAAATCTACAAGAGCTGTGGAGTTCAAAATATTTGGCAGATCCATTGGCCTTTCACGGTCAATGTCTCCGCTACCATCGTGATAAAACAAAAAAAGAAAAGAAAAAAAAGTGGGGGGCAGGATGCAAAGCTTCCCGGAAGGGTGTCAAGAAATAAGTCATTATGAGGCCCATTGTTCGTGTATATGCCTTTTATCCACACCATCATGGATGATGAGCCGACAAATAGCATATGGAGTCTACAGATAACCAACAATCTGTAGAACCGAGTTCAAGTTGAGAATGTGTGAACGTATGTCAACGATTTGATGTTCCCAAATGATACCATCGTGAGGAGAAAGCAATCTCAATTCGTTGGGGCAAAATAACAGAAATTTGCTTTCTTATGGGTGCAATATTGTGGCGTTCAAGTATTTATATAGTAATAAAACTCGCCCAGGACCTTCATGCGGTTCAATTGAGGGAATAAAGCATCAATATATATATAAAAGGAACTTTAAAGCGTGGTATCGAGTATCAATGAGCGTACTCCAGTTAACGTTGGCAAGCTCTCACGTTCGATGTCAGAGCCATATTCTTCAGCAACAATGTCATGATGAGGAGAGAATGGAGTCGGGTGTTTTGCAAGCTTGAGTACAAAGCAGCAAGCTTGGTGCTGGAATAAAATGTGTAGCGATTTAGATTGGGGTTCACTGAATTAGGCAGCTTAGGCTTGCACGTAGCCTGTAGGCTGTTAGAGCGTAGAGACATGGTCCTAGATGAGGAACTGGCCATTGTTCGCATGGCATTGGCAAGCTCGAATTGAGAAAGAATTTAGGGTTA
Source organism: Histoplasma capsulatum G186AR (assembly GCF_000150115.1). Classification (NCBI taxonomy): domain Eukaryota; kingdom Fungi; phylum Ascomycota; class Eurotiomycetes; order Onygenales; family Ajellomycetaceae; genus Histoplasma; species Histoplasma capsulatum. The sequence continues at coordinate 847,214 of NW_025544810.1, read as the reverse complement.
GGGCTAGGGTTATGTGCCCATGTACTAAGCGCGATAGCCGATCACATGACCTATGCTCATGATGTAACACCACAGATCGGGGCAGTGGAGAACGAATGGGAAGCGCCCAGCCTCGCACTTTACCCCAAGCGGCGTCGCTCACGGAATGCTTTGAACACCCTTGTCCATCGCTTCTCACCCAATTCTCTCGTTCACCTGTATTTCATCATTAGTCAACGGTCGCCATGGTGTCCACGCGCCATCATCCAAAGGACTTTCCCTCGTCAACTTCAGTCAGCCCGTCCAAGTCAGAAAAGGATCAGCGCAGGTCTGTTGGTACTGGGAAATGGCGACATACTCCATCCGCAATTGTGACACTCTGGTTGTCTATATCTGTTCCACTTGTTCTCTGGGATGCTGGCTATATTCTGCTTCGACCACATAGCATGCCTGGCGGGCGCCTGCACTACATTTGGAGTCCGTATGCGCTCTATGGCGCCATCGACCATGTCTATGGCTGGCCTGCATGGAACGACCGAGACGGGTTCCCAAGTGCCCAGAGCCTCATGAACCTAGTTGAAACTGCGTGCTACATTTTTTACCTATTTGTGCTGTTTCAATATGGGACATTCGACCATGGGGGCGGTCGTAAAAGCAAGACAGCGAAGAAGAGCTATTTCTTGGACTTGCGGAAATCAGTTAGCGGAAGGCTAGGAGCAATTGCGCTGCTGGTGGTTTTCAGTGCTAGTGTAATGACAACCAGTAAAACGATATTATATGGTGAGTTCTCTAGTGATCGCCCTGCTGTTGTACATTGTCACTAGCTAATAAATCTCCCCAACCTTTCAGCCCTTAATGAAGTCTGCTCTGGATTCGACCACATAGGGCATAACAGCTTCTGGACTTTGATCTTCCTATGGATAATCCCAAAGTAAGACTAATTACACCATCATGTCCTGCATCGGTTTTCGTTCATTGAGTTAACCAATTACACGTTATGGAATTAGTGGGCTTTGGATTGTGGCTCCTGGGTACGCCTCCTTTTATTTTGGCAGTGAAATCCTAGATGCCATAGCGCCTAGCGACGGTCTCTCCGACACCAACGAGGATTTGAAGTTAAAATAACCCTAATAATATCGACTCTGCTCCGCTTTCCCCGAATGGGGATCTAATACTGGCTCTCGCGTGCATCAAAAGTCTTAACTAATTCTTCCCCACACCCCACCCAACCATCCTGCTCATCGCTAGCTAATTGCACGTTGCCATTCTTTTGTCTCATCCGTTTGCAGCAATACAATAAGCCCGAGAATTTTCTTTGAACTGGAGTTCAAAAAATTGGTTTGTTCCCAAAATTTTTGCTGCTGGTATTTGAGCGTTATCGACGGAGTAATCAGAACGGAATAACAAACAAAGGTTATTTTCATACTGATACCAGGGTTGGATAGTTTTTGATACATGAAAATTTTGATATCATAACCTAGTATCTTAGCACTGGCATGAAAAATTGATACTTCCCCGTCCCTCACGCCAACACTTATGGCCATTATTTGGTGTTTTAGAGCTAACGGCATATATCAATTTTGATTTGAATGGTTCTTGTGATCATACGCTACTTCCCGTAACTCCTTAACTGATACATTTAAACAACAGGGCTTTGCTGCTTGTAGCCGGCCGGGAGGCCAGGTCAACCGATGTTCCCCTTTCTACAATGAGTACCTGTTCGAAAGGTTAAAAGCTGTGGAGTATACCCAATTCCCCAAAGGGATCTATCTACTTAATCCATCAACTTCGAGTATCGTATCACCGGAGTATAGGTACAGCCAACAAGCGCAAGGCGCGTTTCAGTATTTCACTCTCACACTGTAAGCTCATGGCTTCCATTTTACAGATAGTGTTTTCCTAAGGAGCCCAATGATGTGGGAGGCTAATATGGGTACAGAAAAAATTCGGCCATCCTAGCATGGGGAAGCCCATTCTCATAATTTGCTGGGTGTATCCCAAAATATCATATGCTTCTATTGGTCGGGGAAATATCAAACCTCCTCCGGCTACCCAGTCTGTCGGGACAGCCTTCTCTCGCCAAGAGTCCGTAAAGTTTTCCCGCATGAAGGCGATCAGAGCGCAGATTTAGGTGACATCAAAGGACTATTAAATCCTCCAATAAAGATTCCCAGCAAGAAAAGAGTGTTCATAATGGCATTTCGAACCCGCCTTTTGACTACTCTATATTGTGTTAGTGGTGTGGAAGAAGACATAATTTTCGGATCCAGCGAGTCGGGTTTGGATGTGTCGTTGATATTGTCCCGGCCGTGCCCACGTGTGTCTGTTCTGGCTTTCATGGCAGCCGCATATTTGAATTCAGGCGACAGATATCTTGTTGGTTTATTTCTATTGGACTCTGAAGCCCTCTCACAGGAAGTCCCATTGGTGCCCCCTCGATTAAAAACAGCTTTGCCTAGGAGATAGAAGAATCACACGGAAAAAGACGAGTCAAGTAACAACCTTGGAAGTCTGTACTCGGAATGATGAGCACAATTCGACCTGCGAAAATTTTCCTCACGCAAGTCATGAATAGTACAGAAACGAAGTGCCTGGATACCGTGTACGATAGGCCGCAATATACTGCACATGTACAGCACATGCACAGATCTGTACGCTGTATATCGGTCCACAGAAAGTACATACAAGAATGCCAGTCGTAAAATTAGTTGTATGGACAGAACCTAGGTACCCATTACTCCTCTGTGGATCTACCATTCTGTGTCCCCAGACACATTACGCCTTTTCCTTTGTTGGGCTGCCACGCTTGATTTCTTTGTTACCCCCGGTCAGTCCTCAATAACCAACGACTCCAAATAAAATAAAGGAGGGCTCACCAGCCACCCCTTGTTACGCACCCTAACCCTGGACATTATTTGGCATTCTAAGCTCAAATAGGGCAATGGAAGTCCTCCCTGCTGCATTTCCCTGGATCAAACTCTTTGCTAGTGAGCGGTTGGGCGGAATTACATTTACCAGCAGGCAGAATGGACCTTCGAATGTACAGTATGTACAAGAGTACATGGCTATCCATCCCTGCACCCTGGTAGCCCCCTATCTACTCATAACAGTGTCGCAAGCGGTGAGCAAAGCTTTTGAATTATTTTCTCCTGAATGAACCTTCTGACAAGACAGGTCAAAGTTTAGCTCCATTTCCCCCTTAATTTCCAGGAAAATTCTTACTTCCGGTGGTTACTATTAAACGACAAGCAGTGCAGACCGTTATTATATCAATTTTAAGATAAGTATGTCGGCCCTAAGGATATGAGCAAGTTTTGTTATCACCAGACTCACAAACTTTCTAGCTTCACGAGCATCAAGGCACCAACATAACGAGTAAGCATATCCATGAGCGTGAGGCTAATTGCAATGATGGGCAATCAATTAGAGACATACACAAGCCCCGTAAATATATTTTATTCTCCGTTTGAGGGGAAGTCATTATTGTCAAGTCAGGAGGGCCCCCGTACAGCCGTTCCAAGCCAAGTTAGGTATTGACTCGAAAATAAACTCAAAACATTAGCAGGTATATCTGAGGACCAACTCTAAGAGTCCGCCACGAGATACTTTGTGATGTGCACACGAGCCAGTACGAAGAGTACTTCCCCTCCCGATCTGGCTGACGGCTGTGCTGACGGCTATACCCTATTGTTCAATCCGCCTACTAGATGCATTCACTTCACTAGCATCAACCAACTAATTTATCCATATTGTGGGCCCCTGCAGACATATGTTCCTGTACATATCCTGCACATGCAGGGATTTAGGCAGCTCTCTATATCACCTTGATTCTGAGCTCTAATATGTGTGCTGTGCTTATTAGTGGAATCATTTTTCATTTGCCGAAACCCTAAAATGGAGCCGGAAGAGAAAAGAAATACGGAACTTGTCTTTTTCTCGGGGCGGTCCCCTTCCCTCTGTTGGTGTTGTTGATCTTGATCACCTGGAGGAAGAAGTTACTTGTAGCAGAACACATTGCCTTCCCATCATACCCATGTTATTGCCCATCTCATGCTGTCAAGATTCATGAATAGTGAACGCCTAGAGGCTATCTTTCTGCCCGCAGATTCACTCTTAAATAAACTAGTTTGCCGCTTTTATTTATGATTGAAGGAAAGACAAGTCAAGTCTGGACCTTCGCACACAGCTATTGTTATGAGCAGTGTACGGACGTACAGAAGTGGCTTTTTGTCTTGTATTTGAAAAGCACAAAGACATCAAAAATAAGCCTTGAATATCTTGAAAATGTTTGATACGTATAACAGCTATACGAAAGTTGAACTTAAATAAAATCCACGGACCAATGCAATTAGTAATTAAAAATTTAGGGTGTAAGCGAATTGGCGGTTCTGAATTCGGGGCCGCTCGCCCGGAAGAGGAGCAGGACATGCAGACTCAAAAAAGAGAAATGAAACTGAAGGAACTGGAATTGGAAATGAAGCCACTGAGGTACCAAACCAGGGGGAGTGCGGGGCAATGAATAATGGACGCCAAGCGGTGAGGGAGGTGGGAATAGACAGCAACTGCTTTTGAATGGTCAACTGCTCCAGGAAGCCTGGTAACCATAACCGTCTCCGAATCCGGCCTGGAGGTTGGCATCATCAAATGAAAAAGCATCATCTCGCTTTCCGTCCCGAAGTTGCATGGTCGAACCGTCAATCGCGGGGGCAACCAAGTACGAGTGACCATTATTGTGGCTACTGTTGCTGTTCATGGCGTAGGAAAGTTGGGGTGGTTGGGGACGCGATGCAACTCCTGAACCAAGGACCTCGTTCAGGCGATCAAAGATCTTCGTGGCCAAAAAAGCCCGTACAGGATCGTTAGGCTCAGTCCGCACTAAATCCAAGATCATATGAGATAGCCCTGACAATTTCTGGCAGAATTCCCTCAACCCAGGGATTCGGTATAACCAAATATGCACCGCGGTCTCGAATGTGGTTTCAGGATTGGGATTGTCGAAGGAGTATGCGGGGTCGATTAGGAGCACTTCGTCGGTATTGAGCATCATTCTCAATTTGTTCCAGTAATTACCGTAACGAATGTAATTGCTGCACCTGCTCGACAGCTCCTCGAAACTATAGTTCATTGCCTTCTGATGTTGCTCTTGTTGTAGCCTAGTTACTATCGCCGTTATGACGGAGTTTTCTAGCGAGTGATTATATGGCAGTAGTGGTGAAGAGGAGTTTTGCTTTAGCCGTTCACTTTCGGCAAAGACTTCGATATACATTCGGCGCCTTCCAAGAGGAGGGCCAAAAAGATTCGGGACACATGCGTGCGATTGAAACATTGCGGCAAATGGGTCCGACCCAAATTCAGCAGAGGGGCAACTCAAGGTCTGCCAATTAATGTTTTTGAGGTACAGGAATAGCCCAACGAAAGGAGACTGACGGGATTCAGTTTCTGTCAACGAACCAATTACCAGCGGTGGCGATGGCCGTGTCAATAGTTGTCGGGGTGGACCATGCTGGTAGTTTCCAAGTTTGCTCTCCGCAGCACGGCCGACCGTCGGGGCAGATTCAAGATCTTTTTGCGATGACCTTCGCGCCATCATGTTCTCCGAACATTCATATCCATAGTTTTTACAGCGGTCGCATTTTGGCCCTGGCCATGGCCGAACTTCGGGTGAGCACTGGGTCTGCATCAGTGATGATGGAAATCCCGTAGGCACTGTCGTACGCATTACTCACCCTTTTGTGGTCCCTGCGGCAACGCTGACACTTCGGGACACCTTCTGAAGGCATATGTTCTGTTGCGATAGCTTCGCTATAGAGGGGTTGCCAAGATGGAGAGATTCGTACGAGTATGTGTAAGCTCAACGGTCTCGGGGTTGAGGTATATCTCGCAAATTAAGCAGACAAGAATTGTGGACAGATTTAGTGACATGGAGGGAATAAAAATCAAAAAGCCAGGAAGTGCCGAAGACTAAGTTCCTACTTATATTTATTAGTTTCGATGGGGAATTTGGGGCGTATACTCGACCCCTCAGGCAGAGAGGCAAATGAACCGTGCACATCGATAACCCATAACTTTCAAATTGCATTGGCCAGTTCTGTTAATAGCGGGGAAGCGGGAACGGCGCCTGGAGAATGGCCTAATAGTATCTCTTGTTGGGTAAGGCTGATATGCCCAGAAGTCGATGTGGCGTTACATGGGGACTCCTTGGTGGTCAATTATAGAGTAAACCGCGTGCTAACTTGTCTTCCTTGCTTCTGTCGTCGGTGAGCAACTCTCGGAACCTGAAATAATTGTTTTTGTGTGCAATCCTGTCACCAAAAGTATCATGGGATGTACCAACGATATTTGGTATACATGGACGATTCCTCAAAAGGAAATAGATCAGTGTGGCCCAAGGATGATAAGGTCAATTCTATTGGTATTCCACAGCAGCCGAAAAGTATGGAACCAGAGACTTTCAGATAGCGCTGCAAGTTCAGGGTTGGATTAATAGCTAGAGGGTACAACAGGTTCACGATCATTACATGCATTATACGTACGCCTCGCTATGTGGAACCGTGAGCCCGGATATTCCTGCTCGAGAAACAGTCCAGTGTAAGGAGACTTCGGTTCTTCAAGACTTGTCAGTACAGTCTTTGGATGCCGCCAAATCTCCCGTATGGGTCCAGATCCACACATTGAAGATTTCCGGTCCTAGGCCATCGTACCCTGGTATATTGAGGCCACGAAATTGCAGCCTGATAATCCCCCCATATTTGACTGTAGCATCTTAATCAGCCGTCGTGGACACACTAACTTGGGTGTGGTGCCTGCAGTTAACTTAAATCATTGGGCATCAAATGCAAAACTGGGTTCGTGGATGTTTCCCAGTTTGTGCAGTAAGGACACTGCAAAGTGAAGAACGCAGATTTGAGGAACTAAGGGATGCTTTAGCCAGCCCCCGTTGTTCCTTAAAAAAGATACTTATTGTTGGGCTGTGCAAAACTCATGAATCCTTTGAACTGGTAATCAAAATGCACTTTCCACCCACATCATAGCAATTCTTAGATCGGCACCTTCCGCTTTGATTATAAGCGTAACTAACCATTGTGTCTTCATGTAATTGAATCATTCAATATTGCACGGCAAGCCTTTCGAGAAGAAGCTGGATTGCAGGTAACTTGTAGAACAATTGCGATTGCGAACAGATATCGGACCGGAAGAAGCATTCAACGGGGCTACCACCAAAGCCATTGCTCCTAAAAACCCACTGCTTACAGAGCCAACCTGCTGATCACTCACGCTGCTTGAGCATTGGTGACCGTGGGACCGGTATCGTTGGCGGTGGATTAGCGGCTATGCAAAGAAACTAACGGTGACAACAACGATTCTTGGACATGTAAACTGTGACATCCCTAACTTACCCATGCCGAGGATTTATGGGTTAGCAATAAGATGTAATTTAGTAACTGTTGGTTTTTGTTACAGGGAGACGAGCCAGCTCTCCCTCGAACAAAGTCAAAGGTTTCAGTAACAAGGCGATAAAAGAAATTATCAACCTTCTGACAAACCCAGGAGCTGCAAATAATTTAATATTCACAAGGAAATGTAACAACCGGCACCTTTGGCGCTGTGTACAGTAACTTCAACGGTGAGAATGGTATCACCTCAAACTGGAAGAAATGAAGATGCGGTTGAGAGAAAAACATTACCACGTGATCAACTAAAGTTAGTCAGTAACGACGACGTCATCCAATGGAAGCATCGATTGTGACCAACATCAACAAAGCTGTTTCCATCCAAATTTCTGGAGAATGAAAAGCGCGCGGTGGATTGTGGGCCGTGGCACGACAGACGATTCTCATTAACATGCGCCATTCATCTGATCTACGCCATTTCCTCTCCTCGGAATACATCTGATTTGGTGGTATCATCAAACAATCATGTCGTCTACACATGCTGTACGTCTAAATGGGTCTGCAAGAAAATCATCCTCCGCCGGGCCCACATCATCGCGACCGTTATTGCCGCCTCCGCCTCCCTTATCACTCGCTCTTTATCCGCTGACTCTTCTATTGGGCTCTTTGTTCTCGTTAATCTCTCCAACCGCAAGACCCCCTGCCAACACATCCTCATCACCGGGCGTCACGCCAAATTCGGATACAAGCCCCGTCAATTACTTCGCGCGCAAGGGGAATATCTTCAATGTATATTTCGTTAAGGTTGGCTGGCTTTGGACTACGCTGGCCTTCTTATCTCTGCTCTTAACGCAACCTGCATTTAACAACAGACTTTTACCTCCTGCTGCTCGACTGAAAAGGGTTGGACGAGCCATCTGTCGCTATATTCTTGTGACAATAGCCTGGTTACTGACAACGCAATGGTTTTTCGGCCCCGGCATCATCGACCGTAGTTTCATTGCTACTGGCGGTAAATGCGAATCGTCTATCGAACCAGGATCGGGGGGGTCAATATCTGAGTTAGCGGTGATATTGACAGCTACAGCTTGCAAAGCATCTGGAGGCGCTTGGACGGGTGGGCATGATGTGAGCGGACACGTATTCATGCTTGTTCTTACAAGTGCTTTCTTGCTCCTTGAATTGCAAGGAGCCTCGTCAGTGGAAAGCGAAATGGAAGAACCAAAGGATAGGAATCAATATTTTGTGCAAATGAAATTAGTTGAGAAATGGAGCCGAAATTTTACATTGGCTGTTGGCGGCTTGAGCTGGTGGATGCTGCTCATGACAGCAATATGGTTTCATACTTGGTTAGAGAAAGTAAGACTAACAAATATCCCATTGAACCATCGAATTTTGGATATTGCGCTTTCGGATAGCTAACAACTTTAACTAAGGTGACGGGCCTGACACTCGCGCTTGGGGCAGTGTACACCATATATTTCCTTCCCCGAACACTTACCCCTTGGAGGAACATTGTTGGTATACCGGGTGGATAAGAAGCAAGATGCTAGTGGGAGGATAATTGGTTGATATGTATAGATAACATCGTTTTGATTTTGTGGGGTTCATAGACATTGCTACATATTGCCATTTGCAAGAGCCAAAGATCCCTTTGGTATTCACGTCGTCGCTATTGAAATAGCTATAGGTTTTATCAAAGTACTTTTATCAGAGGGTGCATATAGAGCTTTCTTTTTTCCCAACGACGTTGATCAGAATTGATCAATAGGCTCAGTCCCCAGATACTGAGACTTGAAAGCTATATGCGAAAGTCCTCACGTTAATTTTGCTTGCTGGAGTTGGAGTACAGGATGATGACACTGTTGTCGCTTAAAAGGAAGAACAACTTACCCCCTGGTATTAACGCGGTTGAATACATAACCTTGGTAATAGGCTTTAGGTCTTCTGGGGTTAAAGGCGATGATATATACTTCTGCCACTGGGTGACTATCTCCTGAGACCGATTATTCAATCCTTCGTCGTTGCTGGCCTCTCGGCATGTCAGGCAGGCTATGCCGAGGCAAATTCCAAACTCCCTGTATGCAATACGAAACTGCAAATCCGTCTCCAGGAAATGGTCCTCCTCGAATAGATGATCTATGCTCCAAGGCAGATATAGTTAGTTTAATCAAATTCAGCCTCTTATTTTAGGATCCTCATTCAAGGGGTGTGCAATCCCCAACGATCGGTGTTTAGGTGAGAATTACGGAGCTGATAAACGCATTTGTCTGCCAGATGACGCGCCCAGTTTTCCCGATCAGCGAACCAGTGAGCCGTCCAGAGCGTCATTCCCAGATCGAGGGGGTCTCTTGTTACATAAAAGTCCCCTTTGCAAGCCATTACTTTCTTGTAATCGGCAATTTCTTCCTTGAGAATTTCCCCGTCGCCATACTTCAAAGCGGATGCCTGCAAGAGGCGGAAAACCACGTACCCGTCAATGGGGTCTAGATGCCCTTCGCTGGCAACAAGCGGACGGGACAAATCCATGGCAATCTTCCATACCATGTGTGGTTTTTCCGAGTTACGGTTGAGGAAGAAGTGCGGATGGATAGCCTTTGCGAGTGAAATAGCCTGCCTGTTATATGTCGGATCCCCTGTCGCTATCGACATTCGGTTGAGAGCAAACATCCACATAGTGAGGTAGTGAAAATATTGCCCATCGCCATCAGGCCCTGTTTCCTCTTCTTTTCCGATCCGCAAACCACCTTTTAGAGGTTCTTCATCTGTCGCGTGGGGGAGTCGAGAAAGACCATCACGCGTGCGACCCAAGACGTCGTGGACGGTAGCGATAAGGCGCTGAGCAAAGATCAAGTAATTGCCAGCGGTAGCCTTGCTATCTCCCTCCAGTGACAGCTCTTTATAAAGGGTAAGAAAATTTAAAACACCAAAGGCGTCTGTCCAGAGATATCGGCCTCTATGACCTCCTGATTTCGGCGGCGGTCTCCACTTTGTCGCGTCAGGAACGGTGGAGAAGTTTCCGTACACGCTTTCCATCGAAGCTAGGAACGTTTGGAGGAGCGACATCGTCAATGAAGAAACAAGAGCTTCTGTGTTTCTTCTGATAGACCCTGTTTATAATGCCCACGTTTAAGGTTGTAATTACCGTCCGTATAGAAAGTTGTGGTTGCGGAAGCTTCCATCTCTGGAATTTACAGGTGGTTTCGTTGATGAGGTCATGATTGCCTCATAACCTGTTCGACGCAGGGATGATATAGTCATCGTTTGAGGAGGAAATGCAGCGGGAGACAATCAATTATCTTAAAATGTTTGTCACTTGAATATGTTTATGGCAGCTACTATTTGAGTTATTGCTTTAAAATGTGTGTTGCCGTCATGGCTTCCCAGCTTTCAATGCTCTCATCACGCATGAAGTCTGCCGCAAAGGTTCTACCGCCAATTATTAACACGTCTTTTGGATCCAATTTTGATCAGTTTGGGGATTACAAAGTTGTTCTAATAGGTGACGGCAGTCATGGTACTTCCGAGTTCTACCAGGCTCGTGCAGAGATTACCAAGCACCTTATTGAACATCACGGCTTTGACACAGTAGCTGTGGAAGCCGACTGGCCCGATGCAGAATCGGTCGATCGGTATGTGAGACTGCGCCCCGGTGTTAAATCAAAATTGGATCCCTCCCCAGAGCCGGCGTTCAGGCGCTTTCCGACGTGGATGTGGCGTAACAAGGAAATGCAAGAGTTTGTACATTGGATGAGAGATCATAACGCACACCTCCCCAAAGAGAGGCGAGCTGGCTTTTATGGCCTGGATTTATACAGTATGGGTTTATCCATCCAAGCCATAATCAAATATCTCAGTCGGGTCGATCCGCCTATGGCCAAACTTGCGCGTCAGAGATACGGTTGTCTACAACCGTGGGTCGAAGATCCATCACAATATGGCCTTGCCACTCTGACTAATCCACGCATGGAATCTTGCGAGAAGAATGTTATCCAAATGCTCCGTGACCTCCTCAATAAACGGCTGGAGTATTCCGCAAACGAGCATAATGGCGAGGAATTCCACAGCTCTGAGCAGAACGCCTACCTAGTTGCTGATGCTGAGGCATACTATAAAGCCATGTACAGCAGATCAGCAGATTCTTGGTCTCTCAGAGACTCTCATATGTTCGAGACACTACGTCGGTTGCTTAATGTCAAGTCGGAGTCCTCCAAAGCGGTGGTTTGGGCACATAATAGCCATATTGGCGACGCTAGATATACAAGCATGGGTACTCGGCGTGGAGAGCTCAATGTTGGTCAGCTATGCCGGGAGAATCTGGGGCAAGAAAATGTTGCTCTTGTGGGTTGCTTCACGCATACGGGCACTGTTGCTGCCGCCCATGATTGGGACGAGGATGTCCAAGTGATGAAAGTAAATCCATCTCGACCTGATAGTTGGGAGTATGTGGCGCATGAAAGTGGCATCCCAAGTTTTCTATTGGACCTTCGACCTAACCAAGCAGACCCTGAGCTCCGACGAGCTTTGGCTCAGGAACGAAAAGAAAGATTTATCGGGGTTGTATATCGACCTCAAACCGAAATGAGGTCTCATTATTCTGCAGCTTCTCTGTCTCTCCAATTCGACGCTATGGTTTGGTTTGACGAAACTCACGCAGTTACGCCTTTTGAGATCGCACAACCGCACACGGCTCTTGGTGTTGATGAAACGTACCCATTCGGCCTATAAATCAATGCGCCCTTCGCATTTAATCTTTCTGTTCTTTTAGTATAAGCACCTGCCTGTACGTAATTCGCTTTTTTTTTCTAATCATCGGATTCCATCTCATTTGGGTCCCGAGCTATTCAACTGTAGAACACGGAATCTTCTTGATATTTCGACTTTTCTTCCAATCACTTCCCATGTCGATGATCATAGTGCCTCTTGGTTTCAGAAGGTTCTGGGAAATTCACCTGTGAAAGCTGGCACTGTCGTTCTGTTGCCTTCAGCAGCTATGAAGTCATCTTTACCCAATTAGGAAAAGCGGTTTGTTTGTTTACCTATCGGAGCTCTCCAGAAATTCAACCTGGAACATTTCCGCAACGTGCACATCCCACCAGCACCAATCCCCAACACGTTCTTGCCACCTTATGTCTGTCTATATACTCTGCTCGACTTCCTCAAAAAGTGGGCATCTTTCGTGGTAGTATTAATTCCCCAGTATTCAAGCAATTCATGCCAACATGGCAACTCCGGTACGGCGGTCGGCCCGTCTCAGATCTACAACTCCAGCAAGCGAGGTGAGTTGGAAACTTGACACAGATTTATTGATAGTTGTCTTTTTCAGCGTATTTGAATGTGGAGCTAACATCTGGATATTGTCTTCCAGCCCCAAAAGCAAGCTTCGAAGCCTTCTACCAAACTTATTTCGGTTGTAGAACGCGAGGAAAGCCTGGACATGTGTTCCCCTCAAAATAGCCGGACTCTTCTCGCAACGCCAGCTACGGGATCTCATACCAATCCATCTATTATGAAAACTCCAAAAACGGCAGGAGCATTAAAACCAAGCCTGGCAGAGATGCATCCTAGCAAGGTACACCAAAACACCTCAAAAAAGCCTGACTCAGGAGCTCGTTTGGGTTTTAAACCCATCCCGATGGATTCCCCCTGCCATCCGCGAAACCCGTCAACCCCAACTCCGACAAAATCCAGATTGCCAGCAGCAGATCAGCTCAATTCTCCCAACTTTAGCATGCTGTTCTCCTGTGAGGATTCGCAGCTTAGCGAAGAAGCCAAGAAGCTCATGGAGAATATTCGCGAAGACGCGTCCAGGATTAAGGCACAGATGATAATTGAACAAAACTCACAGGAATGCAAAAATACTGAGACCGAGCCAACGCTTGAGGTTAGAAAGATTGCGAAAGCAAGAGGGAAAGCAGGCCGGTTCAGCAATGCTCACATGGCAGAATTCAGAAAGATGGATTCGATTACAGGACACCCTTCATTATTCAGGGCGCGCCAGGACAAGATTCATCCCTCACCAGTTAAATCATCTCTCAAGAGAACCAGCTCCAAAGCTTGCCTTGATGAGACATCTTCTCCTGAGAAATCGGGAACTGTCTTCACGTCTCCTGGAAAGACAATGTCAAATAATCCAGTCAAGCGTTCGAAGTCTTCCGGCTTCGCCAGCACACCGGCTCGGGTACCTTTACCCAAAGCCTCACTCGAACCCAAACCAGGACAACATGGTCCGCGGTCTTTAATTACCCCTAAGAAGCCAATGATTGCCCGGGCATCAAGCGCGAAGCAAATCAACACTACCAAAATTCCGAGCTTTCCCCGCTCCCCGTCAACCAAGTCAATTGTTGCCCCACGAACTCCTCAAACAGAGTTCAATCCCAAATTGAAAACCGGACTACCAAGTCTTACCAACCTGAAATCAATTCTCAGGCAACGTCAACCCCTTTTCTCCACCGACCCTGTTAAGATTGCTGCAGGTACCCATGTTGCGCCGCCCACTAAGATTTTTGACATACAGGTGGAGGGCTCCACTGCAAAAAAGCATGTCGATTTTTCCGCCAGCACGAAACTCCGACATGCCTTCTCAGATACTTCTCCAACTCCTTCCAAAATTTTAGCTAGGGAGCCAGCAGAATCAGGTGTAATTTCCTATCCCACTCTTCCACTAACAACACCCCCGAAAGCCAGTAAAGTTTCAAATATTACTTCTGAAAACAAAAGAAGCCCTACAATCAGAGCAGTGAGGACATCTGAAGTTCAATATCCTTGCCCGTCGCTTCCAAACCACACAATCATTCCGCACGGTATTATAAACAAAAAACGGCGACGCGATGAAAACGATGACGAAGATCTTGAAAACAAAATTTTGGAGAACTCAAAGGAAGATGAGCGGAGTCAAAAGAGGCTGAAGCCTAACCCTACTCTCGTCACAAACGTTCATACACCAAGCCCGATCAAGAACAGTCCAATGCGACGCGTGGCCCAGGGAACTGGATCCCACAGTCGATCAACTCAGAAAAATAGAGGTATCTTAACCATGAGCCGCCTAAATATGCTTTCGAAACCGAAAGCAAGACGCTAGTTTTCACACATTAATTGAAACGGCTTCTTCCACTTTCTTTGATTCCCAGCATTCTCTAATAAGTAAAATAACCAGAAACCTTCTTGTGGGCACCAATCTGTTTCATTTTGCATCTTTCTCGGTTCGTTTATGGCGTTCTTGGCACTGACGATGGGATTCAGATTCAGATAGCTGTTGGGTTTTGATTTTTTTTAATTTTTCTTTTTTTTTTTTTTCATCTTTTCCATTCTTCCTTCCTTTGTGGAGTATCTGGCTTAAGGTTTTGTTGATTCGGGTGGGTGGGTTGGGATGGGTGTTTATTTATAAGATCGCGTCCGCAAGGGTTTTGCTGTCCGTTTCATTTTTTTTAAAATAAATTTTATGTTATTTCATTACCGCTCGCAAGTTGCGGAGGATCACTAGATCTTTGGGCCTTTATCGCCACCTTTTGGCTTGCTATTCTGTCTATCTGTCAGTCGAATCATGAAGGAGTATATTCTTTTTGCTTCAATTCACAGGAGGTCCGAAATTTCACACTGATGATTTTTGAAAAGTACAAGAATAAATTTCCAATTTTAGGTTTCAATTTGGGGCTGTTTTCTGTCCTTCTGCTGAAGTTTTCCTTTTTTCAGTTGATGCTCTCCGTTCCTGGTTTCTACTCCTTATTTTTTATTTCTCTACTGTCATTGTCCATGTTCTTGTTGTTGTGAAGGAGACCTTTTGGGATTGATCCTATCAACTGTTTGTTACTACTAGCCCCTAAGAATCGATTATGAGTCCTCGTACTACATATATCACTGTTTCCACATCTTATCATTATTTATAAAGCACGGTAACTGTGGACGCTTTTGCTGCTAGTTATCTAAATTATTGGAAGATACAGGGTGAAGGATTCTAAAGCGCCGTTTCATTGACTCGTTTTGTGGTATTTCTAGTAAGAGTCGTGGGTCAAATAAATAACAATTCGTGACAAAAGCATGGGGAATGGAAAGGAATAAAGTAGGAAGGTAAACAATAAAAGGTTAAGGAAAACTGGGGAATGAGGAGAAATTTGTCCAGACAACGCCAGACTTTTTGATATGCTTGTAAATCAGCAGCCGGGGTTAAAAAAAAAGGAAAAGAAAAGAAAAAGGGAGACAAAGCAAACAATTCTTCCCACCAGCCAGTTTTTGCTTTTCTTTTGTCCCTTTTCTCAACCAAATGTCAAATTGATAAAACAACGACCTCCCATCAATTGATCAGAGTAGCCCCTTTCGCCAGCAAAGGGAAAAGAAGGGAGTATATAATTAACCACCAAGATAATACAGGAGCAAGAACATAAATCAGGCAATCATCAACTAATCCCTATTTCGCCCTGTCCACCGGTGCGAAAACTCCATAAAACAAATCAAAATGTCCCAATTCCGGCTTCGCATTCCTAACTCATGAAAAGAAATCCTATCCCTTCATAGTCGCCAAGAACGAATCCAGATTATATTCCTCTTGGTACTGCCTATCATCCCACAGTTCGCCAAGGTCATCAAGCCAGCCCTTCTTGCCCTTCTCCTTTACTTCCCCATCGATATCGACCATGTCAATCTCATTACCGCCGATTCCACGGTCCTGGTTGGGTTTTTCAGCGCCCTCAGCCGTTTCGCCAAGATTGAAAAGGTCGAGTAGTTGGTCAGTGTCCATCGTGCTGAGACCCGCATTTTGTTGGTTGACAACAGTTGAGGCGACGTCGATTTTGAATCGTTGGAGACTTGTAGGTGGATTTGTTAGAATGCGTGCTGTGTTACAGATAATTTCCTCGCTTCTTTCTTGAAGATACCAAAAAAAAAAAAGAAAAGAAAAAAATAATACTTACTTCAATATCTTCTCCTCGAGGGTACCTCTCGTTATCAGCCGGTAGACATTAACGACCTTCTTCTGCCCAATACGATGTGCGCGATCCATTGCTTGGATGTCTTTCTGCGGATTCCAGTCATGCTCAACAAAGATTACGGTATCCGCGCCGGTAAGGTTCAAACCGAGACCACCAACACTGGTCGTGAGCAGGAGAACGTCGTAACTGGGGTCAGTATTAAACTGGTTCACAATGCTCTGGCGTTTGGTCGCCTCTACACTGCCGTCGAGACGGAGAAACTGCACTGATGGCAACAGCTTCTTAAGAACGTCGTTCTGCACGATATCCAACATTTCCTTCATCTGGCAGAAAACGAGAGCGCGGTGCGGGCTAACATAACTGGCTCCCGTGTCTAATTCACCTTCGGTGGATGGGTCAACTCCAATGCCACAGTCGACCAGTAAATCGCGAAGAGCGATCAGCTTTGGTGCGTGGGCGACATCACGGATATGGGAATTCTTTGCTGCAAGAGATTTCTGGATTTCGTCATATTGCTTGTGACTTTCTTTGACGACGAGGGCGGGGGAATTGCAGAGACGACGCATGTACTGTAATGCTTGGAAAATATGCTGCTTCGCTTCCTTATCGGTACTGCCGACAATCTTTGCGATATCTTTCTGTTCCTTCTTCGTGAAGTCTTCAAACAATTTCCGCTGTAGGTCGCTGAGGTCGCAGTAGTAATTCTGTAAGATCTTTGGCGGTAAGTCGTTCAGGACCTCCTCCTTCAATCGCCGTAGGAGGAATGGCAACACTTGTTTGTGCAACGCTTCAATAGCCAAGGCACCAACCTCTTGTTCTTTCGAGGACGACTTGCTAAATTGACTGGCAGCAATGGGTTTCGCGAAGCGGTCCAGGAAAACTTTCTCAGTCCCGAGGAAACCAGGCATTAAGAAATCAAATAGAGACCAGAGTTCCAACACGTTATTCTGAATCGGAGTGCCTGACAATATCAAGCGATGATTACTCTTGAGCCGTTTAACAGCAAGTGTGATCTTCGCCTTAGGGTTCTTGATCAGATGTCCTTCATCCAAAACACAGTAGTTCCAATTGAGAGGCACGAAAACGTCATTATCATTCCGGCAAATATCATAAGATGTAATTACGATATCCACAGAGCCTAGAGAGCCCCGAAGTTTGGAACGTTCAGAGGGTGCCCCTACATATGCTAGACACGACAAGAAAGGAGCATACTGTTTTATTTCCTGCTGCCAATGCCCAGAAAGGGTTGGTGGACAGATTATCAATGAGGGCAATCTCCGTGCTTCAGGTGCGCCTGTCCGGGCGAACTCTTCGGATCTCATATGGTGATCACTAGCCACGATACAGAGAGTTTGAAGCGTCTTCCCAAGACCCATGTCATCGCAGAGGATTCCATGGAGATGGTATCGATTGAGGAAAGCGAGCCAGTTAACACCCTCTTGCTGGTATGAACGGAGCTCCGCCTTGATCGCAACAGGGATCTCAAAGGGTTCGATCTTGCGGACATCGAGCATTTGTGCCATAAATTGCCGCTCCCGATCCCGTCCTTTCAAGAGCTCCTCGGATAAACCGGGTGGGTCTGGTATCCCAGCTTCCAGAGGAACAAGTTTGACCAGTGTTGCAAAGGCAGTTGTGGCAAGGAGTCTTACATCGTTGTCAGAATCGCTCATTCGTCCAAGAACAGGGACGATAAGGAAAATAACATAAGGCAAAATGTTATCTTCCATGACATGTATCAAGTGATAGATGCACTCAATGACTCCCTGCCGACAGTGGACATCCAACGCATTGTTGATGTTGGGCAGCACCTTCTCCACAAGCATTGTCATACCCTCAACGGTTACAACACTGCAGATAGTTGCAAAGCATTTAGCAGCTGCATATCGGATGACAGACAGTTTGCACTGCAGAGATTTTGCAATGATGGGCATAAGGCTCATAATCCAGGTATAAATGCCAGAATGAAATTTAGGGACAAGTGCTCGAAGCGTCGATAATCCATCAACGACTTCCTGACCGATTTCATTGTCAGGGTCCTTGATATCGGATGGAAGATCACCAGCAAGAGCACTCCGTAAGGGATCTTCAATCAAACTTGCAAGGTTAGGGACCTTGTTCAATAACTCCGCTCCAAACCTACTTGCCAATTGTTCCAATGCTTCCTTGGCACCTCGTCGCATGATACGAGCATCCCGGGACTCCTTTTCGAATCTCGCAGCGTCAACAGGGTCTTTCTTATCCTCTTCCTTACGAAGCGATAGAATTGCAGTTTCCAAACCTGCGTTGTGATGGAACTCAGGTGTCTCCGAAGTATCGATACAGCAAAACTTGACAAGATTCCCAATTACCTTATCCACAGGGCCCCGTTTGGAGGAACTCGTATAATACTGCACAAGTGATGCAACAGCTGACGCAGATCTCTGCTGCAATTCAACGTTTTCCTCCTTCTTGACACTGTCCATCATCCCTTTGATAATCTGGCTTGGCTTCTTGGGAATGTCATGAAGAGCGACAAGCGCACTTGCTGCAGCGGCTCTAATTCGCATATCACGTTGTTCTTTAACTTCCTTAGCTTCTTCAACAGCCGTTAGTGCACTTGCTCGCGAATCATTGAGCACCTGAAGCGCGGTCATTCTCTGTGCTGGGGAAAGGCTCTTTTTCAGTCTTTCAAAATCCGGCCCTAGAACTTTTTCGGCATCCGAAATGGAAAAGGCATTGGGACCAGCGTCTTGATCTCCTTGGACTACGACTGCCAGCATGGGAAGGGAGAATTGTGAAACGTGAGCATGGTCTCTAAAGGCATTGAGGAGGGAATGACACTGTGCACGAGCAATATGTAAATAGCTGGCTATATCACTATACCACAATGGCCTCTCATTTTCAATCACCGAGTTTAGCCATTGTGATAGCAGAGAGGTGTATTTGGTTTCTGGGCCTCTGATTTTCGCATACTCAACGACGACCATTGCGGCCACTAGCTGCGAAGTCGAGCCAGGAGATTTAAGAGAAGGCAAAATGGTCTCCCACAGATTTGAACGGTCATGGCTATCCCAAGTGGACAAAAGTCGACCCAAAGCAGTTGCAGCGTAAATCTTTGACCTAATAACTGTTTCGACACCGACGAGATCAATGTCACCTTGCAACATGTGGCCATCGACATTATGAGTGAAAATGGCCGTCATATCCTTTTTCTCGGCCTTCCGTCTTCGGCTCTTCGCAGGTGGTTCGGAGGCTGTACTGGTGGGAGACGTCTTCCTTGGAACAGCGCCAGCGGATGTGTAGGGTAATCCAGATGGGCGAATGAAAAGAGAAATATCCATAGGGATAGGGTATCGTGGCACGCCAAAAGGGCTCATTGTTACCGTGATAAGCGGTTGTAGAGATGGTAAGAGTTCGTCATCAGTATTAAACAGACCACGGTCTTCCAATGCTTGCAGCAGCTCAAAGCAAACTTGGAGCGACAACTTAAGAACGCCTTCATTTTGTTCAACAAGTAGGTTTTGGAAGGTAAGTCTCATTGCCTTCCCATCAGCCCAAGCGTTTTGTCCTTCAATATCGAGTTTTAGGAACGTGAGTAAAGCTCGAAGTACTGCGGATCGCACACTCGTGATGGTATGTCGTAAGAATGGGAAGAGTCTCGGCACAAGGTTTTCAAAGGATGATTCGGAGTCGTGGGCAGCATTTGTTTTCATTGCTTCAAGGACTTCTGGGAACGTGCAGAGTTTGGCGAGCAGATCCATAACAGATCCTGTGCTAGCACTGAGATCATCTTGGAGGTTAGAGAGACACTCCCACACAATGTTGATCAGGGAGTGTAGCGAGCCCGGTCGAAGCCTCACGAAATCCTCTGCGATAGGAACTAATGTAGCGGCACTGACAGCACGGACATCGTCGTCATAATCTCCTAATCCTTTCATCACAGCAGCAATAACTCCATCAAGGATTTCAGGCTCTTTTAAAAGAATGTCATTCCGGACAGCGACCAAATACTTTAGTCCGATCATACCGCCATGGCACACTTCCCATATAGGACTAGAGAGGCCGAGATCATTTTGCATGATCATTCTGTACAGGATGCGATAAACAGAAGTCAAAGACTTGGAGGGTAAATGTAATAGAAGAGCAGCCAGAGTCTGGCCGACCGTTTCACGGATCGGGGCGACTACATTATCCGAAATATAGTCACCGAAACGATCTAGCAGGAAGACACAAAGAAGTCGGCAGGCTAAATCATTTAGCCACTGATGGTTAAGCGCGTCGTTGTGGCGTCTCCCTTTACCACGAACCCGCCCGGCTCCAGCTCCTTGGACACGGATGACTTCTCGCAGACCCATGGCTGCACCATGGCGAATTTCCCAGCTGGGGTCAAACAGATCAACCATCAGAAATTCACACATGCGGTCATAGGGCCATTCCAAACCCTCTTCTTCCGCGTCAGTTTGAATTGGAGGTTTCTCGGGCACCATGGGACCTTTGAATTCGGAGACGATTTTACTATCATCGTCTGGTTCAGTCCTTTCCAGCGAAAAATAATCCATCTTCTTGTCGCCATTGCTCTCGTCGCCATTTTCCTCCTTTTTGATAGCATGCGGTGTGGAAGCGGTAACAGGTGTAGCTACGACATCAGGATGCTTCCGGACAGCCAGGTCGACGACTCGGATTTTATTGGCTCCCATTTTGGCATTTTGTTTATTCTTTCTCTTCAGCTGGTTCAGTTGCCGTTTGCTGAGCCCTTGGTCATCTCCGTTGGTGGGAGTCGCCTGCATAGGGTCATGTGGGGAAGCCATGGAATGGGACGGATTACTGAACGTACTACCTTTGCGAGAGGGGGGCGGGATTGCAATCTCGAGCTTAGCCTCAGAGCCCTTGCGTGATGGTTGAGAAGCGAAATCAGCCTCATTGACTAAATCCTCCTCCATATACTCCCCCCCAAGACCTAAGCGCGACGACAGTGTCCTTTTCTGGTGCTGCAGCCGAGAGGCCGCATCCAACCCAGCAAGAGAATATTCATACTCTTTACCCGCGCTACCTAAGAGCTTGTGCCCAAACCTCAGGATTGAGCTGATATCAAGAGAGTCCAAGTCGAGAAGGTCTTCAGGACCAGCGTTCTCCGCTGTGTCCCTGTGCTCTTCTTTCTTGGCAGTTGAGGGTACATCTTCATCTCCAACAACGTCGTCCTCTACGGAACTGAGGCCTTCATCAGCATTGGGATCAAAACGTTCAGCATACCCGACAATACCGCCGATTGCCTTCGCAGCTGCAGTCCTGGTGTCCCATGACCTCGACCGCAGATATGGCAAGATTCGACCCAGCAGATTGAACAGCTCATCTGGATGTTGTTTCTGGACATCCGCAAGCTGCTGAGCCGCAGTGTTTCTGATAAGGGGTGTACTTCCTGTTTCCAGGAGGCTGTGTTGGGCGTGTGATTGGTCAGATTCACGATCGGCGCGCTGACAAAGAGAGCGGCAAAATGGAAAATACTCACGTAACAAGCCGGTCGAGCCTAGATCAAAAGAGCATTAGCGTCGGTGGTTCAATGCCATTGTGATTGGTGGAAACAGGTACCTGGAGGTCATGGCGAGTCACGGGACTAGAAGGCAAAAAAGGCAAAAATAGCAAAAAATATAAGGGGAGAGCGAGCGGTAAGGGCGGTAGGGGTAGTAGGGGTAGTTGTCGCAGTCAGGGAGCAACCCGTCACAATACCCATCATAACACAGTAGAAGCAAAAAAAAAAAAAAAAAAAAAAATTATTATGATTAGTGTAGTGATGTGTCTCTATTTATTTGAGACCTGCAACCGTGGTGTTTTCTTTGGGGAAAATAAAATAAATAAGAAAAAAACCAAGTATAGAAGCGAAGTGGAGCTGCAGCACCACCAGCAAGCAGCAGAGGAGTGGCGGTAGTAAAAGCAGCAAAAGAGGCCTGGCCGAGTTTGGCCTGTCGGGCTGGCGATATGGGGGTGTGGACCGGGTCAATAGTTTCTTGGTGCTTCAGAGAAAATTTGTCGAGGTCGCGCTGGATGTTTATATCATTGGGACAGTCCTCCAGCCAGCGCGCCTACCCATGTTTACGCCTCGCTAAGTTTGCCGTTTGCAGCATAGCGGCATGTAATCCCTGGAACGAGGCGTGGTGTAGCGCGTCACGTGATGTGGGACCCTAATCCCCTCTCGGCTCATTGCTGATCATTGACCCGGCGCCAGGCCGCCAGGGTCAATTGGCCGTCGATGATGTGCTGTTACTGTGCCGGTATCTGCCAGGGAGAGAAAGCGTAGGATGAGGGAGGTAATACTGGTAATACTGTGGGTTGCTATTCATGGAGGCATGAACCATGGGCGTCCGTTAGCTTTCGACATTTGCGAAATTGAGGCTGTTGAACAGGGTTAAGCTGCACCGGGGCCAGCGGGCGTCGCCGGCTGGAAAACTACCCAACGTTGCCCAGATCTGAGTGCAGGTGCTTTTTCCCCGAGGCTGATCTTCCCGCTGAGCCCATCTCGTGGAGCCCCAACTCTCTTCTCTCTTCTTCTGGTCTGGCAGCCCCCTTCTCCTCTTCCCCCCCCGTGTGGCCCCTTTTACAGAGTACGCGGCGCGACCAATGCACTCTGCTGCACAGACATTTCCTGTTTTTAGCCTTTTGATGGGCACTCTTGAGAAAATTTCCTGTGGTCTCGTTTTGCACTAACCAAGAGCTTAAATACGCAGTAGTTGTCCAACTCTCAAGGGGAGATAATTCGAAGCAATCTAATCTTTGCTCATCTAGGGTCAAAAATATTCAATAAATACTTTAATTCACCGACTATCAGCCAAGGAATAACTTCCGGGAAGGAAAAATGTATCTCGGTATGTCAACGTCATAGTCAACTTTAGGAGATCGACTCTTCTGGAAACCTCAACGCTGAACCTGCATTCGGACCCAAATATCTGAGTAATGATTGCACTGTTTTAGCGACTGGCTTTTGCTAAACAGTGAACCAAGAGAAGCATCATCAGAGTCTTCCGGGAACATTTTATCATCGTCGAATTTGAGCGAAAACTCCCATTACCAAGATATCAAAAAATATGTATATATCAAATAAATCAAGAAATCTAAGGCTATCTAACTGAGCATCGGATTTGTCATTTCAAAGAAAAGATCAAACAAGGGGGGGGGGGAAATATACAGGACATGTTTTCACGTATCCTGCGTGCTTTTCGGATGAGGAACTCTGCGCAGCAAAGTCACCCGATGCTTGCAACAAGAATATGTAGATACCGGACAGGGAAATACGCGCGAGATATCAAGAAACGCCAACGCAATATAGAATGATGATACATTTGCAAGAGGACGAAAGAGGCGATGTCGTATATCTGTTTTTCAAAGTCTAAAGTGAAAATACATAAGTCACATTGTGCGTTTTGCATTGCCATGCAACTCTTCCCGCCCCAGCCCCGGACCTTTAGAAACGATGAAAAGGCGCGAAATGGAAGTCCGCAAACGAGAAGAGAAAAAAAAAAAAAAAAACAAACAGGTATAGAAACTAGTACATATAGTAATAGAAAAATGCCTCCTCAACGCATGCTAAAAATTGTCTCATCCCCAACACCTGGGCTCATCGCGCCCCCAATATTGCCTTTGATTCCTCGTCCTTGCCTATTAATCCTAACGAACGTATCTGTTCCGCCTTTGGCGCATTCTCTCTGGGATGTGCCGCTTCCGCCTTTCGATATGCCTGTTGCATCGCCCGCATTCGCGCAGCCTAGATCCAGCCATTTCGTTTTGCATTAGCCCTTAAGAATCATTTCCATCTTTGCCAACACGGACTCGATTCCCATGGGATACATTCTCGACGATAGCGGCTCCCGGGAAATTTTACCTCTTTTCTGTGATGCAAACACTCATGGTAATCCTCTAGTGCTGGGACACACTTCTTCTTTCCGGCATCGCCTTCGCTAGCATTAACTACGTAGCAACCGAGAAGTTCTTGCCAGAAGGGGAAACAGCGGGACGGGCCTGGATGGACGATTCGGTGTCAGTTTGAGGAGTTAGCAACCGATGCACGAAGGGAGGACGGGATTCGTAAGGTGGGAAATGGAGGGAAGGGCAGAGTGGGCATCTGTCGAAATAAAAATTGATACATACCGCCATTGAGGCCATATCCTGATGCCATTGTGAAGTACCAATTGGAGCTTCAATCGCGGAGGGGGTGGATAGCAAATTGCTTGCGCTTGAGACGGACGAAGTTGCAGTTGGCGGAGTTGAGGCTCTTGTTCGGGGAAATGCGTCGTTTGTTGCCAGCACGAGCCACGATTGGCCCGAGCTTTGACCAAGAGCCTCACCAACCCACCCATTGATTTCATCTTGACCATGATTGTGTGCGCAAGCACTCTTGCAACTGCTTGAAATGCTCTTATTCGCCATGAGAAGAGCACAACCATGAAATCCCTTGCAGAATTGTCCGGTGCCCATCTCATCGTCTTTGCCGTTCAGCTCTGCGTAAACGGCGATGTGTCCGCATTGCCACGTTTACAGTCCCATTTCCATGGCGGCGATAACATCGATATATTCCTCCGCATTATTTTGACCTTTCTGCCTGAGAGCACCGAGCCTTCCCGATACACCCCTGTTATTGAGAGCCTAGTCAATAGATCCACACCTCCCGCAGAGGACGAAAATGATGAGTTGGATCTTGCTTCAGTTGGAGAGCTGCCTACATCTGCAGCGAGGAAACAGGTCCAACGACTACATCTTCTACCGCTCCGATACCCCGGGCATGCAGAACACGAACCAGATATCCCACTGGTTCAATTTCTCATCCATCGAGCGCACAGAATAGACAACGAATCGGGGCTACAGCCCTTTATTATCGAGCTACTGGAGCCATTCCTTCACACTTCGGAGTACCTGCAAACCTGGGTCATATCGACCGCGCTACCTCTACTTAGATTCAATTACGAATACCATTGTGAGGATGATGTTGAGTTATCTTTGGACATTATACAGTCGTTGGATTCAGGAAGCGCGGTCAATATCTTGCTGTCAAAGACTGAGTCGCGGGATAGGGGTGGGGATGTAGGCAGAGACTTAAGGGGTCTGGTAGGGCCATGGATGTACGGTCATGCGAGCTCGAAAAGACGGAAAATCACTCAACTTGAACGTTCGGGGTCAATTGCTATATTTGATAACAGAGAACCTTCGGCTGAGTCAGAAAGAGACGGATGGCAAGAAGTTAATGAGTGGCTGCTGTCGACCAGCATGAGGGACTTTCCCATGGCAGTGGAAGCTGTAGAACAATGGTCAGGTCCGGACGATATAGATTTTGGCGGTTATAATAAATCGGAAGGTTTGGGGTTATCTATTGGCGATACTCAACTTTCCCTCAACTACGGTCAAGCCGCGCTTGCTACTATTTATGCGACCACAGAAGCTACACCAGAGACCCTCGATGGATCCTGTCGGGTTTTATCCAGAATTGCGTCCTTGCTTGAAATTCCTGGTCACTCTGTCCTGCGCATATTTGAAAATGATCTCGAACCTCTCAATCTCGACCTTACTAGCCTGTCCGATATTTCTCGAGGCGCCATACTCCAGAATGCTCTGCTAGAGCCTTCTAATCCCCTCACATTCCCCACTACTCAGTCAATCGCGTTCATTGACGCCATTCTTGTTTCTATTCGTACTTTGGCTGGCTTCGGCCATGCAATTTCATGCAGGGCGGCTGCGGATATTTGTCTACTCGCTAGCGATGAAATGCAGCTCTCAGAGTTTCACTCTGTTGTTGAAGCCCTGCAGCGGGACCATAAAACAGGACGTGACTGGAAGAAAGTCAGGCTACAGCTACTCTGGTTGAGAGACTGGGGCTATTCTGATCAATTCGAGAAGCTTGAAGCGAAACTCATTCCCGGCCATGGGCTTTTCTGGCGCGTTCCTCTAGTTCTCCTCGAAGGGGAAATATTGAAAACTATGTTAAATGCAAGACGTAAGTATTTCTCCCCTCCCAAAGTAAGGTATTAACTGTCTAACCAATCGTAGAATACGAGGTTGCGGTTGGGATCTACGCCAATACCCTAACCTCGTCCCCACTCCCACCAGCACAAATTGAGGCTGCAGTGACAGAGGCAATATTTGCGGCATACGACAATGCCACTAATGGAAATAAAACGAGAGGCGGGATAAAGCGAGCTTCAGAAATGTATATCTGCTTCCCCTTGGCCATGCCTAACAGTATATTGACTTTGATGATAGGCTCGAGTCATTTGGACCTTACTTCCCACACTCTGAAACATTTTACCAAATCAGGGCGTTGATATCCGCTACGCATTCATTATCATTCTATTCCCTGACGCTGCAACATGGAGTCCCGTTCCAACCTGTCAGCATCCGCGTGCACCATGATCCCCTTTCATTAATTGGCAAAGTCCTCGAGCAAAATCCCAAAGCATACACAGAACTCGATAATCTGATTACAATTGGCCGACACCTCGTTACCGCAGGCTTTCCCGCACGTCCCAGAGGGGACGATGAGCCAATACACAACAAAGAAACCCCGTCCCGCGAAGAAGAATTGTTAGCTTCAGATCATCGAATCATATCACTCTCCATCTCCGCTGCTCTAGAAGCCAATGATTTCGATACCGCATATTCCTACGTTCTCACACGCCTGGCTCCACCATCAATAACATCAAATACTACGATAGCCAAAGGCGATGATGTATCATGGCGTGCCGCGTATAATGCTGGTCGACATCGCTCAAACGTCTCCGAATCAACTAATAAATCACTCCAATCTCAGATCCTCCACCTTTCCCAACGCATGGAACTGCTCTCTCTAGCGCTAATACTCACACCTTCACCAGAGAACCTCCCAGAGATCCTTGCCGTATGGCGCCGCTGCGATGAAGAGATGACTTCTCTCCGCGCGCGAGAGTCGGCGGAGGCCGAAAACTGGGACGCGCGGGGGGATAGTATCACATCCAGCTCCAAAACCTTGCCAGGCGGTTTCGGCCCCTCCGATGCTGAACTCGATGCTCTAGAAACAGAGCGAGCTAAGCGGCTCCGGACGGGGCAGGCCAAACGCACGTCCCACTTGGCCGGCGGGTATGAAGAGGCGCCCATGGGGTTATTTGAAGTGGCGCGCGGCGCGGCTCAGGCAATCAGCAAAACCGCGTTTCCGCTTCGTGGCTCTGAGACTGGTTCTCCTGCTAGTCGTGTTTCAAGTGATTCGAGACGCATTAGTATGGATACCATGGGTACGGGAGGGGGAAGTGGTGGCGAGGGAGGTGCGGGTGGACGGGTTAGGAAGAGGGATGTTGTTAGTAATATGGTGACCGGCGGGTTGGCCAGTGGGCTTGGGTGGATGCTGGGTGCTCAACCGGTTAACAACAGCAATCATAATAATGCTAACGCTAATGCTAATATGGATGGATAATGATGTTTTATGTTGACTACACATTTGGTTTGGTGTTTATTTTATATTATTTATTATTTTTATTGATGACATATATGAATGTGTTAGCTAGCTATGGGCGTGGGGATTTACTATCTGAATAAACCCTGCAGCTGGGAACACTGATTTGAACTTCGATACCCAAGTGAATATCATAACTTAAGTGTTCCCCGAACCACTGAAACCTCCCTCTCCTGAATTCTAGCCACTTGACTTTCTCGACGGGGTAAATGGATAGTTGAGCATCACGCTGGTTAGGTCTACAGTTCCCCTCTTCCCTCCCTTTTTTGTGTCGCCTCTTCGAGATTGAAGTCCTGCTAACACATTCCAGGTGCAGCTCATGATGCAAAATTCCACCCAACACAGCTTGAAACATAGGGGGTGAAAAGTTGTAGGAGGATAACGTTGTTGTGTATTGATCACTTGCTACGTGAGCTCTACCAAATGGATTGCGGCACGTGACTGCGCAGCCATAGCTCAGCTCAAGAGAAATGCGACCATAGCATTCGAGCAATGCGACCTCGGGGAGAAGTACCACCCCGGCTCTAGCATACCCAAGGTAGAGTGCATTTGTCAATGGAAAATAAAGACTCTCTGGCTATATGATACTCTTTTTGGTGGAAAACCATGAACAAAGGTCCGAGGTCCGCAATCGACCAGATATGATTGGCATTAGTTGCACATCAACCAAGCTATCCTTGCACTCAACATCATGTTCAGGACCAGAAAACCCCGCCCCCCACCAAGGAGCGTAATGATCGCCAGCAAGGAACTAACTATCAAAGCCACAGGTACGCTCAACAGATATGAGGTTATAAATTATCATTCTAGAACACAAACGGCAAATGAGGAACAACTATACGAATTTACGAGAAAGAAAATTGAAAAAAAAAAAAAAGGTTTTTAACCGAGGAAGACCTTCAAAAGCAGAGGAAGAAAAAAGAATATAAGGGGAAATGACAGCAAGCTACAGCACCATACCATCCGTGGCCTCCAAGGCACCAGAGATTTTCCATGTCGCAATCCCCGAACAGCAGCTAAGCGATTTCAAGACGCTATTAAAGCTGTCAAAGATCCCCGCACCGACATATGAGAGTCTGCAGGAAGATGGGAGGTATGGGATTAGCCATAAGTGGCTGGCGGAGACGAAGAAGTACTGGGAGGAGGAGTTTGATTGGTATGCTGCTCTTCTTTGATCAAGCTCTCGGGTCCGAGAATAAAAAGGTTGGGAATTATATCCGTTGGAGATGGGTCATGGATTCTCTTTAGAGAGTGAAGATGATCGGACTATCTTTATGGGGGGAGAGTTGATGGGATGTCATCAGTATATATGTGGCAATTCTAAAATTCGGTGCACCGCAGGAGAAAGAACGAGGAGTTCATCAACTCATTTCCCAACTTCAGGGCAACGGTCAATCTCCCCGCCGGGAATGAGAATGAGGGGTTTAAAATCCATTTCGTCGCTTTATTCTCTCAGAGAGCCGATGCGATCCCCATTGCACTGCTCCATGGCTGGCCAGGTATATACAAACTCAACCGTCCAATCCCCTCCATCTCAGAATATATTGTATCCAACGAGTCGATATCCAGAGGGGTGAATAAAATGGACACACACAACTGAACAAAATCCCCTCTCACAAACAGGCAGCTTCCTCGAATTCCTCCCTCTCCTCACTCTAATGCGGGAGAAATACACCCCCCAAACCCTCCCTTATCATCTGATCGTCCCCTCCCTCCCAGGCTACGCCTTCTCGTCAACACCGCCGCTAACGCGTGGCTTCGATGAGACCGACATAGCCAAGGTCATAAACCAGCTCATGGTAGACCTTGGATTTGAATCGTCAGGCTATCTGGCGCAAGGGGGCGATCTTGGGTCTCCCGTTGCGATGAAATTAAACGAGTTGTACAAGGCTTGCAAAGGTGTGTCAATGCATAATAACGCTCCTTTGCCTTTCTCCCCTCCCCCTCCGCCACCTCCTTTCATCAGCACCACAAAATATACATTTAAGCAATAAAGGAGAAACCCATACTCACGCATACACCAGGATTCCACATCAATTTCTATATGACCCTAAGCTCCCCCCCAGAGGGAATACCCGACACCGCCCTCACCGAATCGGAAAAGGCGGGCCTTGAGCGCGGCGCACTATGGAAGCAAACAGGCAATGCATATGCGCTGGAGCATGCCACGCGACCCAGCACCATCGGGCTACTGCTGGGTGCTAGTCCGCTCTCATTGCTGGGGTGGATAGGCGAAAAGTTCTTGTCCTGGTCGGACGTGGCCCCGTCAACGGAGGAGATTCTGCGGTCTGTGACGCTGTATTGGTTTACGGAGTCCATGGGGCGTGGCATATATCCGTATCGGAGCGTTAGTATCTTTGTTTTTTTTTTTTTTTTTTTTTTTTTCGGCTTTGCGATCTCTCCCCCTTCGCGTGTTGCCTTTCTGTTCTTCCTTGACCCTTTTCAAGGGGTTTTGTTTGCGTTGGAACGTTGGTGTGACAAATCTCCCCGTCGCCGTTCAAGCCCCGTCGCAGATATTTTGAACCCCTTTCAACTGCAACCCGTCCTTTTTTTGAGGGGTGGGGAGGAAATGAGGGTCACTCAGGTGATGTGCATGTACATGTACTAATTTACTTTTATATATACGTACATTTTCCAGCCGACCTTGTTATCAACTCCGCAAACCCCGAACAACAAGCCCTTCGGGTACTCATATTTCCCGAAGGAATTATGTCCGACGCCGATAGCGTGGGCGCGGAAGTTAGGAAACATGGTGTTCCATAAGGAACATGACAAAGTAAGTGTATTATTACTATTTATTTGCCTTCAAGCTCTGCTTCTCCCTCTTTTCTTCTTTCAAGTTTGACTCTTGTTGTTTTTATTCATTGGGATTGCGTGGGATT
Source organism: Histoplasma capsulatum G186AR (assembly GCF_000150115.1). NCBI lineage: Eukaryota > Fungi > Ascomycota > Eurotiomycetes > Onygenales > Ajellomycetaceae > Histoplasma > Histoplasma capsulatum. The sequence continues at coordinate 816,598 of NW_025544810.1, read as the reverse complement.
GGATGGAACTGATTTTTTTTGGCACTGTTTAATTCTTTTCAGGGCGGACATTTTGCTGCGCTCGAACAACCGCAGTTGTTCATGGAGGATCTGGAAGCGTTTGCTGCGGTGGCTTGGAAATGCGCAAGTGATGCAAAATAACTAGTGGAGTATATATTATATAGGTAGTAGGTAAAAATTTCCCTTCTCAGGAAAAGCTGTGTGGATAACAATGGGAATTGGCCGCTATGGAAAGGAGAGAGAGAGCTTTGTTCCAGATGAATGAAACACACATGATCACGTCAAGCTGAGAGCTGATGAGAGGAGAGATGACAATTGGATGTAACTAGGCCAGGTCTATTCAATTACCATGACATACGGGTTACTATCGTGATGTGTGTATGTGTGGGTCTCGGGAACATAAGAAGGAAACGGTTTAAGAATGAAAGAAAAGAAACAACGGAAGCTGTATACGGCGGGGGAAGGTGGGTAGGAAAATTTAAAATACTTGCGGTCGAGTTTCTGTATACATAATTAGACCACGCGACCCCAACACCTATACCTACCTAGGGATATTGATATTGGATCGTTGCCATCACTCAGAGCTTCCATCAACCCACCTTTCTTCGTCCTCCAGAAATGGTGATAATAATGATCAATGTAACTTATAAACTTATATATTTATAAATTTATGTATATATATATATATGTATATATCCTAAAAACTCCGGTCTTCTCAGTAAAGGATATGGGAGAGAAATGCTGGGTTTGTTTTGTCATCCTGTTGGTCATCCACCACAAGGTAAAAAAAAAAGAAAGGAACACCAGAAATGAACGGCTCTTTGTGTGGTTGGTGTTGAAGGGGGGTGTGGCCATGGCAGAGGCGAATCATTCACAAAAAGAAAGCGAAAAACGGGAACTACAAAATGGATAATCCAAACAATCAACCCAACGCTAAACAGGTTCGATATAAAATAAATGAAATGTATTAGCGAAGATCCCTGTCATCCAGGGTCCATAAAAAGCGGAAAAACATTTAAAATTGTGAAGGAAACAATGCAAAATAAAAGGTGAAGAAATGATCAGAGGTGAGTAAAAAGAATTTCAAGAAAGTCATAACAAACCTGAAGATCAAAAGATACAGATATGGTTAAGTAGCCGCAAAATAACAATAAATTATTCATTAACCATTGGTGCATGTCACTCACGGTTTGAAGAAAGCAGAGAGATCTCGGGCGCGGTAGAAGATGGACGGTAGACCACAGCGAAGTTAGAGATTGGAACAATATTGGTGAATCTTAATCATAACAAGAACAGTATGAGGGGTAAAATGGCGTATGCATGCTGTTAGCGCTTTGTAGTTGTCCAAAACCTCTAGTCTTGCCAACCCCACACCTGTTTCAGAAAATGTGCCATGTTGACCTTCTTGCTTTTCATTTCTAGCATCCAGGGATGATCCGCCATGCGCCACGGTGTTGCTCGTCTTCGTGGCTCCTTTTCCAAACTACTCAATTTTTATAATTGTCAGTTCCAGTTGCGTATTGGATTTCCCAAAGTGTGAAAATAAAGCGAGATAGATTGAAAATTCAAGACACATAGGAAAATAAACTTACCAACACTCGATGAAATATTTAAAGTTTTCGCTCCATTTTATGCCATTATCGGGCTCATCCTTCAGCTGAGGGATTGGCTGGCGAACAATGTATGTTAGAAGGTCTATCAAACCTGCACGTGGTTGCATTTCTGTTCCATCTGCAGGGAAGGGGAACCGGTGTTGAGCAACTTCGAGAAGCGTTACTCCAAGAGACCACACATCGGATGTGATGGTGTAAGATTGGCCCGTGATTCTTTCAGGGGCCATGTAGTAAGATGTGCCAATAAAGGTGTTAGCATCGCCTTTGGTGCCGAATTCCCCACTGACACCGAAGTCACAGAGTTTGACTTGGCCATTACGGCATAAGAGGATATTAGAAGGTTTGATATCTGTAGATTCGGGAGTTAGTTTTTGGGGTGTTGGTGATCAAATAGATAACACGCTTTGGACGGAAATTTACCTCGATGGATAATTTTACGCCCGTGAAGGTAGGTAAGGCCGTTTAGTACACCTTCAGCTACCTTACCCAAAACTTTCTCTCCCGTCCGTCCTCCAAGCTTCTTCACTTCTCTATAAACGCTGTCCAGACTGCCCCCTTCGCAAAATTCCATAACAATCGATATGGTGCTGGTTGATTTGTCCATAAATGCGCCGTATTCCGATGCACAGTCTTTATTGAAATTCAATTCCCGAACAATCTGCTTCTTAACGTCTGGGTTCGGGTCTGTGGTGATAATCTGCAAAGATCGAACAAAAGAAGATTAGTGCTAAGTTTACACGGAGGTTTGACATGACATAGATACACGCCATCACCAACCTTTAGAGCAAACACCGTTTTTCCACCTTTAAGCATGCAACGAGTGACGGCACCGCCGGCTCCCTCACCAAGGCTGTCAAGCTCAATGATTTTCTTTTGAGAGCTAGCGGCTAGCCAGCCTTCATCGTCTAAATCTTCCACATCCAACGGCCGCCCTTTTTCCAAACTCAGCTTCTCCAGATCTGGTAACAAGCCGTTCATGCTGTTATCTCTTTCCACTGATAAGCCGCCATCTCCCCGGTCAGAGTATACAGAACTAATGGCAGAAGTGGGATCAGGCGTTCCTCCGGGAGGTTGCCTCAAGCCAATGGCAAAAGACAAGGCGGAATAGTTCGAAGAGGTAGCCGATGTGGGCCCACTGACTCGGCCATCATATGTGTTGAAGCTTCCTGACCTTGAGCGGTTGCCATAGTCGCCATTATAAGATGTCGCAGAAACGCCTGTCACTATCTGCATAGATGGTCGTCCATTGTTCAAAGAACTCACTTCTTGTGGAGTTCCTTTACTTCCCTTCGGTGTGGCTAATCTAAGCTGGGGAGGAGCTGGACGAGCAGGGATTGGTTGAGAAAGCTGAGGGACATCCGGAGCAGGGTTGGTTCCAGCCCCATTTGAATTGGCAATGTTCAACTTGGGCGAGCCTGGGATCCCCAATTTAAGACGGGGTGCTTGTTTGCGGTTGGCACCAGGAGTGGGTATTTTTAAGAGCGGGGCAGGAGATGACATGCTGGATATGTGTGCTTCTCACAAGGCTCACACCAGACCTTTTTTCGTCGAACAAAAAGTTAACGCTCGGAGTCCGGGGGGGGGGGAGAGGACGGGTAGGCAAAACCAAAAGGAAACGGGGAACGGATTATATATATGGCCACTGAGAGCGGAGGAAAGTATGTGGCGCGGTGACTGAGACTCTGGCCTTCGAGAGGTGCCGTTGTTGAGGTGGTGGAGGGGTAGGATCAAATCTATCTCTAGAAACTCGACAACGCTCTATTGCTGACATTCGCCACGCTTGACTGGGTTCGACGTGGGATAAATAGTCTGAAGAGGATATTTTAAATGTAGACAAGGCAAAAAGTAACACTATTCTAAGAATAGGCTTGTATCGATTGAAAGGAGGCTCGAGTGTGTTATATGATGCCTGGTAAAAAATGGAGTCAACATGGGATGCTGGCGCCAAATTTAGACACGGAGGAGCAACGCCGTTACAACCCTTTCGGTGCCAGACAAGGGGAACGAAGAAATGAATGAGCCTCGAATTAACATGGGCGAGAAGAAGGACTGAAGAGTGTGCTCTCCTGAGATATGGATGTTGGGAGGAGATAGAATGGGGGTTTGCAGCAGTGGCGGTGGTGGACACGGGTTGAAGCGACGTGGAGACTGGAGGGGCCCCGAGGAGGGGACGCTGGATGCTGGATGCTGGGGGCAGCTTTGGCCACTTCTTGTCGTCACTTACCAAGCTGTGCCAGTACCACGACACGCACGACAAAGGGCGATAGGAAGGAGAACTTGTTGAGGATGGAGGAACAAGGAGAAGAGGAGGAACAAGAGGAACAAGAGGAACAACAAGGAGGAAGACATAAAACACACTCTGGTCAGGGCGCTTCTTCGATGAAACTGGCGGTCCTCCTGCGTCTACCGCCCACTGCCTGGGGCTCTGACTCCAGCTCTCCAGCTCTCCAGCTCTCGAGGTCTCTGGCTCTCTGGCTCTCTGGCTCTCTGGCTCTCTGGGTCTGGGTCCACACCACACCACACGGCCCCACGGCTCCTGGCGCTGGGTTGCCCGCTTCTCAAGGTGGGGATTTGCCAGCCGCAGCCCAGGGTTAATTCCCCCCCATGCTGCCAGCCCTGCGAAAAAGAGAGAGAGAGAGAGGAGAGAGGTATGCAATCCATGATATTTTATTATTTATTTGCCTCTGCTCGCTATTTCTATGCTGGCTGCTATTTCTGCGTTTGTCCCCCTTCAAACTGCCACTGACCTAGCTACGTCCTGCTGCCTTTAGCTGAAATACCAATCTCGCCGCCGTTTTTACCCGCCGTTAGGGGGGCGTCCAAACCCGACCACGGCAAGGGGTTTGCCTTTCTACCCAACTCAAAAATGGGAGGATAAGAGACAAGAGGACAGCAGGGCACTTGTGCAAGGAACCAAGTCAAGGAACCAAGAGTAAAGGGATATTTTCCATTTCTTGTGTACTGTGGTTCTGATATAAACTGTTCGCCAACTGGCAACTGACATTGGACAACGTCCTCGGCCTGTTGCTGCATCTTGGGGCGGCGGCCAAAAAGTTTTTTGCATACCCACATCCAGGCTCAACTTCTAGCTCAACTGGTCGCGAAGTGAGAGTCGGAAAACAAAAATATGCCTTGGCGGTTACGCACAACTCTGCTGCAGATGCCAGGCGGGCAGCTACGTACAATACATACATCCACACATACACTACACCGATGCAGCCACGGGTCGCACTAGGCTATCTATCAGTGACAGTGTCCCGAGGGAATTCAATCAATTTTCATTATTGAATCTGGCCTCGCAGGAAGCGAAAATCTTGAGTCCCCGAAGCCCACACCCATAATTGATTGATTGATCAAAAAGAAAACACCGGAAATTCCAGCCTCGCCATCTTCCCACCAACCTGTTGTTGGACTGTCAATAAATCGAGCTAACATAGCCTAATTAATGTGAATGAACGCATAAACCCCAACCCCTTCCCCCTCCTCTCCAAGGGTTTTCTAGCGGGGAAAACAATGGAGGACAACGATGATTGCTCGCCTGGGAAATATGGAGCTGGATAGAGAGCCCGCACCCTACCCAATCCCTGAAACGATTGCAGAAACGGATATCCGCAATGAACAAGTTAACATTCGGAGGCCCAGATCTCCTCGGGGGGGCCCGGCGACTGTTCCGTGATTGCCTGTTCCTGTTGTTGCTGTTGCTGTTGCTCTTGCTTCAGGGACTTCGCCGAAGCGCTCGCCGGCGTTCAGCCCACACTGGTTGGTTGCCCATTGCCCACTCATGAACTTGCAAGCTCCTTTTTCCTCTTCTGGCCTTCCCTTCTCGTCATGATCCTTCTCGTTGCTTAACTCGGGGCCAAAACATTGCGATTGGCTGCTCAACCCCAGGATCTTAAACCCTATCCGATACGACGGGGCTCCGACGGGTTACATACAATTGAACATCCAACCGCCTCGGTATATTTATTATTCCTGTCCGGGTACATGTGTCCTTCCCTGGACTGGGTTAAAGTTATATCACGAGTTACGTTACTCAAGTCGTTGCTTGTAGTTATTTTTTTTTTCCCCTTCTTTCCTTTCTAACCGCCATTCCCCATGAAACTACATGGAGGGGGCGACAGAATGCAACCTGCAGGAAACTGAGCACACAATAACAAAAGCTACTTCCCAAGATCGTACCTATCCTCTGTGGCGCTCTTGGGATATAGTTCATTTCGTGCTGGCATTTTCTCATCATGTGCAATAAGAAGTTTAGATTTTTTTTTGTATGTTGAAGCTAGTGATTGTGCATTCAAAGTTGTTCCGATTTAGGATTGAAAAAATTTTTTAATCATTCAAGATAATGGAACTAAATTTGCTATCGTGGATATCATAGCAACTATAAAGGTATATAGATAGATATAAAGGCCAAAGTTTATCACTCCCATTTATGACTACCGTACTATATTTCCGTCCAATCCAACGGGACACCTACCTACCTAGTCCCACTCAATTCTCCATGTAATCTGCTGAAATGATCAGCAAAGTACCCGTTCACGCCATTTACGCCCGGTGGGACGAAAGAGGGCTGATATATCTACCACCGTACTCGATAACCGCGATTGCTGCCATCTGCATCCTTATGGAGGCATTTATTTTCCCATCCTCCTTGGAACTCGCTGTATACTGACGGATGCGGCACACTAAGTCAAAGTGGCCACCTAGAAAATAGCCCCTTGTAATAACGTTTTCGCAGTGCAGACTGATCATTGTCACCAAAGCAAATTGAACATGACATCCAGCAAGCAACTCACCAGTGTATGCGACCTGCCGCGGCTTCGATGTTGTCCATGATTCCACGCAGCCACCCATGTCGATCCTGTCGTGTTTTGGTGTAAGTTGGGCTTCTATCGTTTGAGCCATGTACATGTACTACGTCACTTTGGGCTTTTAAAGGACCGTCAATGCCTTCCCTTTTTTTCCTATTTACCTGGTTGAGCGTCTAGATGGAGAGATCTGAGCGTTCTATTTGTAATACCACAGGGCAGCTGTATCCGAACTGGAGTTGCTTGGAAGAAATCTGAGCTGGGGCAAATGATACATCGAGCTCCTAACCTTTGAAAATATCGGAAAATAGTCCCATGCCAAGAATTCTAATAAGAATGTTGGTAAGCTTTCTAAGATATACCAAGGGAATTGAAGTCTTGCTTCGATAGAGCTTCGATAGAGCTCATCCTCAGTTTTTTTTTTTCACTTTCTCCACCGGATCGTCCGCCGCATATAGGCAAGTTGCCAGCTATTTAAGATCTGGCCTTGGAAGTTGCAACTGTGAGGCGATAGCTGGTCTTCTAGCGGACTCCGCGTGACGGTTCTCCTCTTTTCACCTCTGTCCAAGTATAGTATTTTGTGGACTTTACTTTTGTAATTTGGATGGCCGTCGGGTTTTTTTTTTTTGGTTTCTTGCGAAGGGTCTTTTGTGTTTCCATACAGCATGGGTATATTCCAGGTGGGTCAGCGATTTTTCATGGCAGGTCACATCACTTATGTGCATTGTATAGGACAGAGAAAATGCGGAGAAATCCGACATGGTAGCAACACATCCAGGTGAGTCACGAACCTCTGACACGGTAGACATGACTGACGAGCAGTTCCTTGCTCAGAACTCGTTGTAGCGTGTGCGACTCTTTCGTGAGCGTCTCCATGCGTGGACTAACGTTCCTCTGCACCTATTCTTCATCTCATCGTCCCACTTGATCTTCTCCATCTCTCTGATGTAAAGGGTCACGCGAAAACTCATTATGTCGATGAACTTCTCGTGGATAGAGGACCGATGGTCTTGGAACAAGCGCTTCAGCCGGTCATATTCTGCCATGCCGGAGGCTGTGATGGATGGTCGACGACGGACACACTTGCGCACGTAGGGTATCAGAGCAATGAAGGACAGTGACTGCGAGGTAAGGGCAAGGTGCTTGGCGTTGATATTGGTCAGCCCAGCTGTTATTCTGGCGCCAGCACCGAAAATAAGCAGTGGCGTGCAAGAGTTATGCAGTTTGCGATAGTCGAGTAGGACCGTCGAGATCTCGTTGGCCATGGCGGGGATCGATGCCAGGAGGATTGTGTATTGCTCTATGCCGCGAAGTGCAAATACTGCCGAATCAACGAGGATAAATTTCCCCTCCTCGATGACCGCCAGTGTCGGGCCTTTCTTGTTTTGCTTAGCAGCACTGTAGGCTCGGAAGGGGTGGGTTTCTCTATAAATTCCGTTCGCCTGTTACCAAGCCTGCGGTACTAGCGTCCGTGTAACCGAGCCACGCCGGCGGGTCAGTGGTCATGGACTAGGCAATGTGTGCCAGGATCAATTCGTTCTGGGGCTTGAAATCGATGCGCTCCCACTTCTCAAACTCCATCTTTTGCACCAACTTTTGCTTTTCCACTTCGTGCAGAAACGGGATAAAGCCGAGAATTTGGTTGTTCGCGACGTCTTTGAGCGCCGTTCCAGAATGTCCAGAGACTGCCTCGCATTCATTAACAAACAGGCGATTCAGCGTAAAGTAGCTTAGGAAATCAGTCAATCTAAGGCGAACCGTTTGCTCGGTTCTGACACGCAGCACCTTTGTCATCTCTGACTGTGCCTTGTCCACTGCCTGTACGAGGAGGCTCGACATGTCAATGGTTTGAGCCATCACTTCCGGTAAATTACGTCCCGTCGAAAGGCTGGGCGAACAGACCTCGCATTCGAATCCCTTATCGCCAGCGGTCGAGGACTTCGCAACGACCAGTCATGGCCGGGAAATGGGTCTTCCGCCCTTGGCGAAAGCGAAACTGCTACGGAACGCGGGTTCCCTGACTTGCCGCCTGAGGGCGTCGACATGATCGCGCAGTGCTGCGTAGCGTTACGAGCGAGGCGGCTTGGGAATTGTTAAGGTGCAGAGGCACAGTCATGGTTCAGCAGTTGTATTACTTGTGACGAAACGGTGTGGAGATAGGAGCGTTCTTGATGTTGAATTTTAATGTCACGTAATGGAAATCAACAGAATGGGGATGAAATCTGTTTCTCATAGAGTGTGCTAGTGGAAGAGGTAGAGATAGACTTCCAGTGGTGAAAGATTGCGGACTTTGAGAGGTAACAATGTTTTCCTGATTGGCGCCGTTAGGCTTCCTATTACGGACTAGCGCTCCGCACCTATATACATATCAATACAACTCGGACGTCCAACACAATCTTCCTCACTAGAGGGCGATATAATCACCTGGACTACGGACGCGTATTTCAAAAGTTCGTTCGCGCCCTAGTAAATTACCTTGAATATATATTTCAGATCGTGGAAAGCTAATAGGCTTCCTGCATTGGAACCATGTGTACAGATATGTATGCGAATAGATATTGCCAGCTAGATCGCTAGTTACCTACCTACCAGCCTACCTGCTTGATATTCGATCAATTTCTATGCAAATAGATATTGCTACCATGATGGAATGGAGAATGCTAGCTATATGTCTACCTAGCCACCTATCTATCTGCTTGATATCCAATTGTTCTCTATACAAATAGATATCATCATCTAGCTACCAACCTACCTACACAATGTCTGGCCAATTGCTAACAGGGCAGAGAATGTTAGCTACCTATCTACCTGCCAACCTACCTGCATGATATCCAATCAATCTCTATGTGAATAGACATTGTTAGCTAGATAGCTAGCTACCTATCTACCTCACTGCCTACTAACCACCCTACCAGCTCAATATCTAATCAATCTATATGAGAATAAACATCACCTATCTATCAATGATATCTAGCAATGATATGTATCGATGATGATATATAATATCTAAGAGTGTAGCAGCTATCATAGCTGCCTTTGGTCTAGATGCACAACAAACTAGATAATGTCAATGCATTTATGAACAGCAAGATTGATGAGATAGTTTACGTTGATCGACCTGATCGTTGGTGGAAGTTAAATTGGGTACGGGGATCTAAAGAGGAAGAGCCATGCCCTCTATGGCCGACAAAGATCGCCACTCCTTTGGATTAATGAGCTATCTTCTACCTTCCGAAGACTAGGTTTTACATCAATATCCGAGGATAGATGCCTCTTCTCAAATGATCGCCTAATTATATTCTTTCACATCGCTGATATCACTGTCCCGTCACACCCTAAAGATTTGGAGGAAAGAAAGCGATCAATTGATCGCTGATCTCCAAGGATATGTACGAGATTCGACATATGGAAAACCTTCTGTTGTTCCTTAATATGAGAATTACTAGGGATAGAGCCTCAATCAAGTTATGGCCCTGTCAGAATACAGACACCCAGCTGGACTGGTTGGAATTTGTGAGGTGATTTTAAACACGATGGGATCTCGTTTTCCTACCACGTTCCAACTCAACTAGATGCTCATGAAAAAAAAAAAAAAAAAAAAAAAAAAAAATCTGTGGATCCCCTAATATTAAAACCATGGAGTTTTAGAATCACAGAATCACATGCGAAGCAAGTCGAGGGATTGTGCAGTAAATGGGGCAATTTTCAGAGAGTATAAAAAAGACGCAAAAAATGGAAGACATAGATACATGTCTACTCCAGACTATATATGGACAACCTGTATAGATGCATATGTATCATCAAAGCAAGGCAAATTGCCCGACAGCGAGAATTCGATTTCCCACTGTCGAGGCTTTTTTTTTTCGTGTTCTGCTGGCAGGGTTACACCCGTACATGCATGCGTCAATGCAAGGAACAAATGTAGAAAAATGGAACATTTCCAAATCTAATCGATCTACAGAGTTATATTGTTAATAGGTCGTTTCATTCATTCCATGCTATATTTGCTGATACATATATCTTGTTGTGTTCGGTAGTGTGTTTCAATATGTGCAGTACTGATATATTTCGATATAAGCCTGTAAGGATGAAATCTGTGTGTCTAATAAATTGTTGATGACACGTCTTTCTAGAACAGATCATGAGTAGTAGAGTGATGATTTGCTGTGCTAAGATTAGTTCTCCACACTGTTTTTAGAACAGCAGATGGCCGTTGAACGTGGAAATGAATGAAATCAGGCCGTACAGGGACGACGACCCAAAATAAAAAAGGAGGAAAAGGAATAGACATGAGAAATAACAATGAAAACTGGCCTTCATCTTCAAAAAGTGTTGTAACATGCTGAGATTAATCGTTTTTACTCTTCCATCGAATCTTCTTCGGCGTCCGGAATACTCCATAAACAAATCTCCGAGTCAAAGCGACGCTTCAACTAGCACGACAGGAAAGCGAGGTGCCAGTATGGGGTAACATCGGAAGATCGTGGAAAGAACAAGTCGCAGGCGATCAGCCAAATTCGGTGCTAGCTGACAGGGGTTAGGCGGATATGGAGGCAAGGGGTTAAAATTGGATGTGCAGCTTTTTTTTTCCTTCGAAAAGGTGGAAAAATGATGGTTCTTACGAGATCAACAGGATTTACGAGGTCGATTTGATTTGATTTTTTTTGTTCAAGGGATGTTACTGGATTGCGAGGAAATTAGAAATTATATGCACAAGAATGATAAGGAAATCGATTAGATAAAGCAAAGACGGCCAAAAATGGAGGGCACAACAGCAGCAAGAGAAGAATGACCTCGGGTATAATATGAAAGGAGGGGAAGAGCAAACAAAAAAGAAATGGGAACCACATAATGGCAAGAAAAGCTCACGTTGTTGTTTCTCTCGTCTTCCCTAGCCCTCAGAGTTGCTGCAAACGTAGAATCGAGGACAAGACAAAAAGGCTGGCTACACATACAATTATCGGCAGGCTTCTTTCGAAAGACTTCACAAGAGACGGGAAGAAGTCAGAGAGAGAAAACGGGAATTGATGCGATGGCATTCAGCTTGGCTCGCGGGGAGATCTCAGATCAAGCAGAGAACGAAATAGAAAGGAGACAAGACGCCGAAGTGATTGAAAAATGCCATCAAGAGCAGCCAGAAAATCATTGTACGCTTCCCAAGAATTCAGGTTTCCCACTCTTTCATATACTAGATATATATATAGCGGGTAGAAAACAAAAGCTCTGGTGGCTGTTTGAGAACCGAACCCCATGCCCCAAAAATGTTGCGTTCGTGTCGGTCATCATTAGGAATGAAGCGAAAGGTATATAAATATATATAGCACATGAATTAAAAAGGAAAGACTCGCTCTTAGCAGCTGAAGGAAAACGAAGAGAAAAGGAAAGAATTAGAAACGATGAACTTTCTGCCATTTGATTACCCCAAGTGTGAAAATTAAGAACAAAAAGCCCAGAGCAGAGCCCCAGCTTCTCGACGCTAACTGTAGCAGTCGCTGGGAGAGCCTACTTAGGGTCCAACAGATCGAACAGATAGCGAGAAAAGCTGGGGCAGATCGTGGGTATCATCATTGAAAGAAAATCTATGCAAGGAAGAGAGCAGCGACAGCAGCGAGACCGGCGACGGCGAAGTTGGTTCCAACGGAGCTGGCAGCACCCTCCTGGTAAGGGGGAGGGGTAGGGTTGCTAGACAAGACGTTAATAATCAACGAATCGAATGAACAATATGGTGCTATGAACTTACGTTGGGTAGCCACCGGTTGGCTGGGGAAGACCCTCAGAGCCAGCTGAGTAGGTGGGAACAGTGTTCTCAGTTGGGTAGATGACAGTGGTGGAGGAGGTCACAGTTGGGATGCAGGTGGTGTAGGTAATGGTGGAGGTGGTTGGCTGAGCGCCAGTTGGGTAAACGCTCGACTCGCCACCAGTGGGGTAAGAGTCAGTTGGGTTAGCGCCAGTGGGATATCCGCCAGTGGGATATTCGCCGCCAGTTGGCTCGACCTCAGTGGGATAAGCGCTGGACTCGGTCTCAGTTGGGTAAGCGCCGGTGGGATATCCGCCAGTGGGATACTCATCACCAGTTGGCGAAGCGCTTGGGGTCTCAGTTGGGTAGCCAGTGTCAGTGGGCTCGGGCTCTCCGGTTGGGTAGCCAGTAGGCAGGGGCTCATCCGAGGTAACGGGATAATCCGAGGAAACGGGATAATCCGAAACGGGATAGCCAGTGGGCTGAGGTTGATTGCCTGGGCAGTTGTAGACACCTGGAGGGCAGCTGGTGATAGTCACGTCCTTGGTGGAGTAGACGGTGGTCGAAAGGAGGAGACGTACTGGCCCGTTGCAGTGGCGCAAGATGCGTTCCACTGTATAATCCTGAAAGGCGGGGATCGATACCCTTACTTCCCCCGCCCATTACTTAGCGAATTCGAATTCAAAATTCCAATATCCGCAAAGCCGACGAAGCCAG